>NC_060142.1:193228505-193531535 GCF_021461385.2 Schistocerca piceifrons | reverse complement strand
TGCTTGCAGAAACTCTGTCTCCAGCAAGCTTTCTTACTCTAGCAATGTTATTTTAGTTCAAGAACCAATCGTTATGGTATGGTCATAGGACTTTCATTTCTTATTTTAAGTGACCTTGAGAGTTTTAAAATATTAACACTGGACTGGGATTCAAGCTCCGATTCCATTTTTTTCTATGGATTTTAAACCGTTCGAGGTGATACTGTCCCATCATTTCGTTGTTTCCTCCCGATGCTAACTCCTCCAGGTCTCTACAAACGACGCGATTCTATCAACTAGTGTGTGGCGGAGGGTACTTTGAGAACTTCTATCGGTTCTCCCTTCTATTCCAGTCCCGTATTGTTCGTGGAAAGAAATATTGTCGGTATGTCTCTGTTTGGGCTCTAATCTCTCTGATTTTATCCTCATGGTCTCTTCGTGAGATATACGTAGAAGGGAGCAACATACAGCTTGACTCCTCGGTGAAGGTATGTTCTCGAAACTTCAACAAAAGCCCGTACCGAGCTACTGAGCGTCTCTCCTGTAGAGTCTTCCATTGGAGTTTGTCATCTCCGTAACACTTTCGCGATTACTAAATAATCCTGTAACGAAGCGCGCTGCTCTCCGTTGGATCTTCTCTGTCTCTTCTATCAACCCTATCTGGTACGGATCCCACACTGGTGAGCAATATTCCAACGAATCTCAGTCTGGCATCTGCTCTACCGACGATAAACTTTATATTATCATTCCATTCAAATGACTCCTAATGCCTACTCCAGATAATTTATGGAATTAACTGCTTCCAGTTGCTGACCTGCTATATTGTAGCTAAATGTTAAAGGATCTTTCTTTCTATGTATTCGCAGCATATTTCACTTGTCTACATTGAGATTCAATTGCCATTCCCTGCACCATGAGTTGACACCTCTTCGTGTGGGATCAACAACGACGATTTGGGCAGGGTTGGAGTCTTAGGCAGCACAGAAATACTCTTTGCGTTACCTCTAGCCGAACATGTGCACTTATCGCTACTGATGAAGAAACAATAAATTTTTCGTGTCTATTCGTAGCTACAAGACAATAGCGAAACGCACCGGGTTCGCATTCCTGCCAGGCAAAACTTGTTTGTATCGTCATTTCAGGTTTCAATATCACGCTACTGGGGAACATGTCTAACAACTGACATCTGCTTGTGCTTAGTTAACAATTCATATGTCCACCACCTCGACTGTACTTCACGGCGTTTTGCAATTACGCATTGCACTTTGTTACGTATCTTTCGTGGTTACTTCACAGGTGCAATGTAAGCTTCATGGGGTCCCCAGTGCAGTGATAAACGTGCTGTCATTTATATTCGGGTACGGACATTGGGCGTTGCCAGCTGATTCTGGTGAACATTTCGATATTTTGCGTCTCGTTGAGGCTAATGCTGTATCGATCAGACAAGCAAGCTTTGTTTGGTTAGCAGTGGGCTCAAATTCGGATCACGAACAGCAAATCAACATGTCATGTAATACGTGTGATAAGAATTCTGAGCTGTTACTCATTGTAATGAAGTTCAATTTACAAGCGCTAAGAACTGTCTCATCTCTAACTACGTATTTTCTAATTTTTGTTGAATGGTGGTACTGGTTTACATCTGGACTGACTGCCATCATAGCAGGTCCTCTAGTGGTATCTTGTGGTACCTACTGTGTAAAGTCAAACGACTGTACGGCACAGGGTTTAGAGGACCTTCGACGCAGCTATGCTATGTTGGTTGCATGCAGTGAGGTGCGCCCTACACATAGGAACTCAGGGGTTCCCTACTTTTCGTGCTGACGGGTGTACATAGTAATGCAATTGGTGGAAGAACTTCGTTGTAAAATGAGTGTGAAATTTAGAGCAATTTTTTAGCAGTGGCACGTCTTGTAAACGTAAAATATTCTCGGAAAAATGTTACGTCCTGGAGAGGAAATTGAACTTCCATTGTCTTCTCCGTATTTAGGAAGCCTTTCTTTCGATAATTTCATGGAAAAACAAATTTATGAATTTTACATAGTACCCGAAACCAAGTAAAAAATTTCGCAGAACACATTCTGTGTCTTACTATAACAAATCTAACTTCACTAGTTCATTGTTTCTGCAGTAAGAATATCAGCTGAAATAAAAGTGTCTAAAATCTGTTGAGCACTGCTCTTTTGTAAAGAAATTGAAGCGTTGTCACACACTATATAAGTGATAACTTATATTTACTTTCATGTTCTAACAACATAAGGAAGTTAGGAACATTTAGTCTGACGTACCTGTATATAAATTTTCTGCTGTGCATCAGAACTGTTGGCACTATTTCTTCGGGGGCATTTACTTTCTATATGAAATACAATGACATATAGCAGTCTGTGTAATTTCCTCGAATGTGTACAGTTTCTGTAATAGTGGATAATACTGCATCCAGCATGCAGCCGAACTTAGTGCTGTTGATAGCTACTCTATGATACACGTGTGTACACTATCGCGCGCTTTGAGTCAACCTATTGTGCCACGAACAACCGTGAGCCCAGCTCGAATAACACCAGCAACGTCTTGTGCAATGTATAGTGTCATTGTGTACGTTGAGTGTGTGAACATGTCTTTAGTGTTTAATAAGGAATAATTATTACTATTAACATTTTTACCTCATGGACAGTGGTTAACTTTAATGTTACATGACTATTCAATTTGGTCTTGTTTTTCTTCTTTTTCTCTTCCCAGTACCTCTTCATTCTTTGGCTGTGTTCCTGTTTCCTTTGATCTGTCCATATTTTGCCTGTTTTCTTCCTTTACTTTAGTTCAGATTTCGTGTTCATTATTTTGTTTCTGAATTGCTCTCTTTCAGTTATCATTTCCTTTATGTCTTCTTCTATTTTTTGAAACCAATTGTCTTTTATTGAACTGTTTACAACGTCAAAAATCCTCTTTGTAGGTCTGTGGTTGTTCATTCTATGTATGTGTCCATGTGCGTGCCCATGATAGCTTGATTGGTCTCTTCATCCATATATCATCATTGTGTACCGCTCCAAAAATTTTTCTGATGATCTTACATTGTACTTTTCGGTTTCCGTGATGCCAGACGATCCGATTGTAGTCGTTTCTGGTGCGTAGAATACTTATGGTAGTACAACTGCACTGTAGTACCTGAGTTTGGCCTGTCTTGAATTATTTCTTTTAATGCAGTGCGTCCATGTTATTTTGGTACGCTTTCTGTAGTTTTCAGTTCATTCTATGTTGGAGGTCTTATTTATCTCTTCTGTTTGTATATATTCCCCAAGATATTAGTGGTTGTATTTTGTGTATACGGCTTAGTTGATGTTGTTCTTTCTTTCCATGTATTGCATTTTCTCGTATGATATCTGTAGAAATGTTTTGGCAGAGACTTCATGCAAATATCCGAGTGCTTCTTGTGCTACTTGTCTGTTGTTGTTGAGTATCGTCAGCTCATCTGTAAATGCCAGGTATTTTATGATCGTCTTCTTTGCACACGTCTTTCTTAACTGAATTCCTTTTACATTTTCTTCCCATTGTTTGATAATTTTGACCAAGACCATGTTGAATAAAGGCGCGGAGAGACCGTCTACTTGTCTGATCCCTGTATGTATCTCGAATGGACTTGAGATTTCTCCAATAAGTTATATTTATGATGTGGTATCTGTAACTGTCTTTTGTATGAGTGTCCAACTTTTTCTTGTCTACTCTATATTCTTCTAGCATGTCAAAGAAAATCTGCCTGTTTTTGGAGTTGTAGGCCTTCTTAATGTCCACGAATGTGACCACAGTGTTTTTTGTCTGACTGACTTTCGGGAGCGTTAGCAAATTCCAAGTCTGTTCACAACAATATCTTATTTTTCAGAAGTATGCTTGGTATTCACCTATATTTTATATCAGCTTGCGGTTTTAGTCTGTTTAGTACTGTCTTTGACAGAATGTTGTAGGTGAGGAGTAATAATGAGATACCTTTGTAGTTATTAGGGTCTCTCTTGTCACCCTTTTTGTGGAACGTGTGAATCAATACAAATTTCCATACCTCTGGAATCTTCTCTGCATTCCATATTTCTGTGAGAATTTTATGGACTTTCTTTGTGATGGTTTGGTGCTTGATCTTTCAGACCTCAAAAATAACATCGTATTCTCCTCAGGCTCTGTTGCTTTATGCTTATTTTATAGCTCCTCCGCCTCTGTTACTGAAGATTGTTTTGAATCTTGGTTTGGCACTATTTTCGTGAAATGTAATTTTTTGGTGTCTCACAATTGAAAAGTCTGTCAAAATAGTTTTTAAAATTTTGCAGCTTTCTTTAGTGTTTGTTTCCAGAGATCCATCTGTTCTTTCGAAGAAAATATTTGGAGGCTGATAATTCTTTATATCATCCCTGAATATTCTGCAGAAATTCATCGAATTATTTCTCTCGAAGTCTTCCTCGATTTCATTTAGTTGACGTACGTCATTTTATCTCTTTAGAGGATTGTTTCCGGTCTGTGTGTAAACCCTGCCTTGCGCCTTTTTTGTGTTATTGCTGAACTTTATCCAGGCCTGGATTCTACGTTCAGTGGACTGATCACAGGATGCAGTCCACCGTCTATGTTGTCGTTTGGTAGGAGGTCGACCCCAAAGCGCTGCATTCTTCGCGAGGTTTGTCCAATTTTCTGTTCAGCTTTGATTAATTTCTTCAATAGTTTTTCTTTGTTTATCTTAAAGTATTCTGGGTCTTTTCGTTTGATTCCTTGTAACGTTGTCTTTCTGTTTCTCGGGATTGGTCGAATTTTTACTTGTAGCAAGTGATGTTTAGACACGAGTAATTCTTTGCGTGTTCCCAGATTCAAAATTTCGCTTGTATTTTGTTTTTGATGGCTACATGATCTATTTGAAATTCTCCCCACATGTTTTTGGACGTTTTCTTTGTAGTGAGTTTTCGTACTGGTTTTTGAAATTTCGTTGACTGAAATTTTAAGTGAAAATTTTGACAGTAAAGTATGAGATGCCCGCCGTTCTTGTTGGTACTTTTGTGTGCTACCTATGTTCCTGTGATTTTCTTGTACTTATTCTCTCTGCCTAGTTGTGCATTGGCTCTCTTAATACAATATTAAGATGTTTATCTGGCATTTTATTTGTTATTTTTGCCATGTCTTCCAAAGAGACTTCGACTTCTTGTGCTTTCTTTCCGTTATGATCGTTTGTCGTTGCATGTGCGTTGATGATTGTGTATCTTTTGTTTCCTGATTTGAAAGTTGTTGTACAAATTCTTTGTGATACTGAAATGAAATCTAGGATGTTGTCTACGACTTACTACACTCATTGCATATTTTATACCGATGAGGAATTTTTGTGTGTTTCCAATAGTTCCCGAATTGAGTTACGTTAAAATCACGTCAAGCCTTCTTCAAAATAACAGTAAAATTGAATTATTATACTTGGAGATGGAGCCCAATCACACATCCTGCCCTGGGTCGAGACTGGGCTTTCAGTGACCCTGTCTAGACGCACTGTGTGTATGTATGAGGACGAGTATATCTTCGTAGTACTGTAGTCGACGTCAACAGGTAATAAATCTGCTGAGGTTTTTATAGCGTTGTATGCAATGTGTGCTGCGCTCAACACAGATTTTTCTTCCTAAGCCCTCTTGAAGACTGAAGAAACTTCACGTTATTCTTCTCGTTGAACTCCACCAAAACATTATCACAAATTACAATCACTTTCTCTTTAAGGTCGTACTTTTCAAGAAAGCCCATTAACGAATCGTATATAATGACTGCAGTTTCGCCATGTAATTTTACGATTTGTTCTTACTTTAACACAGTAACCTAACCTTGCAGATAAATGTACTACTAACAAACAAATGGCCAATGAGGTATTAAACAGTAACATATGTGTCTCAACAACACGTACCTTAAATGAACTAGATGTAACGATTTATAAAACGAATTACCGACACACATGAAACTAGTACCAATACTAAACAAGGAAAAGCTTCAAACGATTCTGAATTTAAATCAGGGGGTCTGCTAATGATCATAATCAGTGACTTCATTGCTTAGCACGGAGTCTCTATGCCTGTGTACTAATCAACTTGCATTAGAACAGATAACACAGTAAATAGTTCTTTCTTAAACTCAGTTTGAAGGAACGAAACAGAATGGAGATCTAAGTACACTGGCTCTGAAGGAGCCTTTGCATTCCCTCATTAACTAACTAACCTAGTACATGAGGACCCTTAATCTTTCATGGTTTGAAGAACCATGCTCATTACCCAAACTACATCAGTTTGTATGAGAAGTGGTGAGTATTCTTATCATTAATCGTTAATTAAGTAAAACACAAAAAACTATAACCCTTTGAATAACAAATGTCTTTTGATAAGCAGTCTTTTGACCGCTCAAAAGTGTAATTGATTGTGCAAATGACAACACAACATTAAAGTCGAGTTCAACCACTTTCTCATAATAAATTATAACACTGATATTAAAATTCACTGGGATAGGATTCCTCTCCAGGTTTGTCATTTGGGATAATCATGGCTGTAAGATAGAGTTTTTAGCCACACCATGATTATGATTATAAAATCAACCAAATTTCACAAATACCCGGTCCATTTACAGAATGCCAAATATAAACAATTTAGTGGAAGGCTGGTGGCACTGGTGGCGTAATTTGCAGTGGCTATTAACCTGGCGGCGATTCAGTCATAGCTGTACTGTTGGCCTCGCCCTGTTAGATATCATCTTTGAGTCAGAATTATATTTATAGTGCCAAAAACCATACCATTATAATGGTATCACCAAATGCAGCATCCGAGCCCATAAAGACAGCCCTTAAGCTCTTCTGGCCTCAAAACTCCAGTAATACGACCCACAATGATCCGCTATTGCTTGCGAGGTGTTAATCACAGCAGTGCTCCGCCTGGACTCCTTATTCGTCACAAAGGACGAGTTGCCACTTGCACGCCAACAAGGCTACTTTTGTAGCTGTGGGGCCCACACATATTTTGCATTCGAAAAAACGTTGCCTAGCTATGGACCAAGTCGTTTACAGTACATTACAGAACTATCATTTCAGAAACATCATTCAAAAGTTCACATGACTGACACTGTAAGATGGCAAGAACTATGCCCCTTACATGAAGTCATTAAAGATCACCTAACTCACGTTGAGCGAACAGTGGAGCTGAACAAAAATGACTGCAAAGGCACAATGCATCTTGTGGACGTATTGGAATAATTAATGTCGGGTGATGATTTAAAAGTAATTCACACAACATGAAAACTTTGTGGAAACGAGTCGATTTGCTGGACGCTAGTTTACCCCAGGGAAGTATTTAGAGTTGACCATGGCCGGCTGGGGAACAGCGAAGGGAAGCGACAACAGGCAGCTTAGGGCTCAAGCTCTGAGAAAGCGGTAACGCAGCATGGCCTCCAGCCGCCTTGAGTGATGAGTGACAGTGGGTGGGTGGTTGACCCCGACTCCATGGTGGTGTACCGGGAAACAGACAGAGAACTTGTACACCTGTTGATAAATGCCCGTCATCCCGTTTTCTGTGAAACATACGAGAAAGCCGCGCAAAGCTATGGTGGAGCAGCCAACAGAGGTCAAAATATGCGTGTTCGTGACTATAACAACTTCACACTGAATTCACGGTCCACAGAGTCTGAAGAAAATCAGGTGAAGAGCGACAAAATGAAATACACTGGCCTCCGATGGGAATGTAGGACCAAGGAATTTGAAGTACTCTCCTGGGAGTCAGAATGCTGGAAAACTTGGTGTTTGTGCAGACGCTAACCTTGCTGGGTGGCCTGGGACGAGCTAAATAGCGGAAGTTGAGAGGAAGGGAAATTTTGTGGGAATTTGTTCACTTCTCAGAGCAGGCATTGGTCAGTGCAGGGAAGCGACGCATAATTAACGTGACTTGCGCTGCAATTGGCGTAAGTGATTTTGATGGAGGGGAAACCGAGGGGAAGAGCGGACTGGGAAAAGTCTCCATAGTGGTCTTCTGTTCCCAGCTTGCCTAGAGTGCGAATGTGGCGTTCTTGACTCAGCTTGCCTGAGAAAGAGTGAGCATCTCTACAGTTTAGGACTTAGCAAAGGGAATGATTGAGCTTGGAGATAGGAAGTTTTGGTCCAGCTACGTACTGAGCAAGATAGCTAGGAGTGAATAGATGAGCGCAGCCTTGCAGCACCATGATGCCGCTCTGCCATGCTGTATTTGGTGGTATTGCGCCTGCTCCGGCCACTGATTAATTTGGTGGACTACGTCGGCAAAGTTTCCTTGAGGGTTTCATGGGCCATGTATTGTAGAATTCTTCTCACACTTTGCATTATGCCTGGGTCAGTCGATAGGAATTACTTTTGAGTTATCGCGCTTTACTCCACACAAATGCAATTTATTACCACTGCCTGATAGGAGAGTCTTGTAATGTGATGATTGAAGGTTGGGTGTTACAATAAATTTGTGCTAATCGACTGCATCTGTTTTCAAGCAAGTAGTTGACATCCCAAGTCACTTTCTTAATTAATTTTAGGTTCAACATTTGCATCTGGTGTTCAATAGCTGAATATAATATCAATGTGCTCCCCTTTTTAATTAAAAGTGATCAATTCTGAATAAATGAGTGTCAACACTGCCACCACAGTTCAATTAGGAGTCACAGGGCCATATTACTTTTTTGCATTATCTGATATTGCAGCAGTTTTGCACTCCCTGTTGATCTGTTAGTCAATTAGTTGAGGTGAACACACGCCAAAACCAGCTAAGTGAGGGGTGGGGTGTTACATATGGCGACCCTGCCAGGATACAATACTTCAGGATTTGCTCGGAAGTAGTCTTAAAAAAGGGAAATTTTTCCACGTGATCCGTTGCTTAGCCATTTTTAATTGAAATACGGGCAGCATTAGTTACAATAAGTTACATTGTCTTCTTCATGTTCTGTCCTTTCAAATTGACATTTATAGGTGCCTATGCATTATATTTGTGATTTGTTGGAGTAATTATGATGTGCAGTGCCGTAATCAGCCGATACTGAGCACACAGAACACAATCATTGGTACTAGCCCTTTTGGGGGAATGCTTCATGAACTATTTGTCAGGTCACTGCTCACACCCAGTGTATCAATTTGTGTCCTGATATATGTTTTGCGTTATCTAATTATTGAGTGTAAGGGATACTTGGGTTTCAGTTTTAGTGTAACATAAAAGTGCAAATGATAACGAGGGGAAAAGCCAAGACAGTGGCAGATTATAAGCATACTGTTACTCGGGAGAACATGGGTGATAGTAGGGAAAGCTCTACCGACGAGCATGACGAACGCGAGTTGCAACTTCCTGAATCTGCGTCTCACGACTGGTTTAGTCCGCTGAATAGCAAGGACGTTGATTCAGGCAGTGATACTGAGGGCTCGGGGGACGCAGGGAGTACAGGATTAATCCATAAGTATGGAAGATCCAACCTAAGAACCCAGAGTGTGTTGGAACGAAACGGTGTCCGACCATTATCAAACGATTCATTCACAAGTGATCCGACGGGGGATATCGAAGGGTTCCTCAGAACAGAGGAGAAGAGTCGCATTTTCTACCACAAAAGGACGAGGATCAAAATGCGGCTACTCTCAAAAATATTACCGACCTGTTGCAACAGATGCAAATGGTGAACTTAGAGCAGAGCGCCAACCTTAATGCCGAAATTGAAAAGGCGAATTCGGAGTTGAAAGAGCAACTAAAAGAGGAGGTAAAGAATCTCGGCGTCAAAATAGAGAAAGAGATTATCATCAACAAACGAACGGCAATTGAAGCCAAATTAATTGCGAAAGGTGCAAGGAAAATAGCGAGAGAAACTCGGGACACCTCGCAAAGCACGGCAAAAACAGGAAAGGTCATGTTATCAAGGCTACAAAGCCGGATAAAACGTGTCGAAGAAAAGCAACAAGAGCAACCGGACATAGGGCCTAACGAGATGTTGAAAGAGGAGGTGGCGATATTAAAAATAAATTTAAAGGACGAGGTAAAACGTCTCATCACAGAGACATTAGGAAAGAACTAGGCTGTAATTACTGCGTCGACTGAACCGTCACTTGCCGGAACACAGATAGCCGCTTCACGGTGTGACAAAGTTGACACTATAAGCAACGGGAGCCACGCCTTGATTTACAGCTATGAGGCAACGACCGAGCGCGCAGCTGTCCAGTGAGCACAATTGCTGTCGGCTGATTAGATGTACCGAACAACTGTCGAACATACAGAAGGGGAGAGATGACGATAGCGAGTCGGAACGAATTAGTCCACGTCCCGAAGTTCATACGAATCGTAAGAACGGGCGAAATTATAACTGGAATGATGACCGGTTTGACTACAAGCATTTTGTATCTGTCCGAAAGTTCCATCACTACAAGGACGAAGGTAATAGCTTGCATCCAAAACCTTTTATGGGACAATTCGAGTTATCTTTGCCCCCACACTGGTCATTGATGTACCAGCTGGATTTTGTGTGCCCCATATGGAGGGCGCGACCGCTGAGTACATGAGAAATGTAGCGAAGACGAGCGTCTCGTTCGAAGAATTCAAAAATGCCTTCTTGGGCAAGTATTGGTCTAAAGAAACCCAAGAAAGGATCAAACAAGATGTTTGGAAGGGGCAGGGTACCAGAGTCCTGTCAAATTTTTTGAAAATATGACAAAAAGTAACAAGTACCTAGACAACCCATGTAGCGGTGCGGAAATCATCAGATTATGCTACATGAAACTTCCCATCTCGTATCAACAATTACTTGCCGGTCGCTGTGGTAGCGATACTGAGGTATTCAAGGGCATTTTGCGCGAACTGGAATTCGCATTTCAAGAGGAACTGGCGCGGGAGAAACGCCGACAGCGTGAACAAAATAGCAACCGTCGCAATAATGGACCTCAGTGGGATAGTAGGCCAGTGCCGAACTACAACGGCCACAATCAAGATAAGAGTAATGGTAACTCGAAAAGTAGGTACACGGAAGAATAGCGACACTCACCGGTGAAACATAATAAATTACAAAGGACTTGCGGCGGTAACCAGCAATCGGGAAGGAACAGGAATAATGGTTACCAAAATAACAACCAGGAAGAGGTCGAAGTCCGCCTTCCGAAGCCTTGTCCATCCCACCTTAACGGGCAGGATTACGAATGACTAGACCAGAGCGCGGACGTAGTAAATATAGGCTTAGAATAAGGATTTTGTTAAAGTGTCTTGTTTGTTTGTGTATATACTGATCTTAGTGGTAGAAAGTCTCGTTTATATGTGCCTATATTTTGTGTTTTGTTATTAATAATGATATCTCGCCTCTCGATGTGGTGAAAGTGAAGCACTAGATTATTTTGTAAAAACACATGATTAAAGAATGGGATACAAGTATATCTGGGCGTACTCGTAGAAAAAGATAGCTTAGGAACTCTGCAAATTACAGAAAAGTTCCCGTAATTGTATCTCCGTCGTTGGAGATCATATTTAAGGTGGCCAGTCCCGCAGGTCGTTACGAGGACGCACCGACGCATCTCGTTTGCCCCTGAATACGTAAGAGGTGGACAGCTATGCGCAGTTGCGTGAATTAGCGCTCCCAGTGTATGTTAAAATGAACCAGATGCAATCATCTACAGAGCGAACAGCAGCATTGATACGCCAGAAATACTTGTTTACACCAAGATAGTGTAACAACTGCGAGTGTGAGCAGTGAGCTATATTTGTGTTGTGCCATTATGACATTGCTAATCCGAAACATGTTCACAGGCCTTATAAAACCATTCGTGACAAAAGGGGAAAACGGGAAGAAAATAGAGGAGAGAAGAAGTGTGTGGTGTGCCTACTGTAAGACCTTCGGCACACACACCATCAGAATATTTTGACTTGTCGTTCTAACGAAGTAGGCGAGTGTCAGCAATATGTCTCGTGGTCTTATCGTGGTGTGTTTATCTTCTGCCGTTAGGTCAGACGATAGAAATGCCACTTGCACGCTTAGAGTAGCAGATTGACGGTGACCAACTTTAAACAGAACTTGATTAGCTTTCACACACATTTATTAAAATAATAACAAGCATAAAAATAACTTAACTTGGTCCTGGATGCTATTTACAATTGACATTTTGAAGTTCCTTTGGTCTTAGTACTTTAACCATATTCTCACATATCTCTGATACTTGACAAAGTGTCTATACATTTATCTTCATGACTATGTACAGGAATATGATAATCTTATTAGGCACAGACTGAAACTTGACTATAGACTGGTACAGACAAATGTAGACTGGCAGACTAATGCAGACTGGTATGGACTATTGCAGACTGGTACAGACTAATGCAGACTGGTATGGACTGACTAATCGGAGGTCTGTACACTCGTTATAATACCTCGCGCGTTCAGGTATCACGGCGCGAGTGTGATCCGCGAAGAGAAAAGGTTCTACGTTAGCAACAATCTCATTGGCTACATTACATATTAATACGCGGATCGGCGGAAGCAGAATTTGGTCCGTCTCGAAGAAAGCACCATCTCGTAGTGCAGAGACGGACGAGCGCTGCGCCTGCGCTGTTGTGCTTAGCGGGGCGCGCTCTATTGGGAAAGTTGTGTACGCGCTGACTACGCGGAACTATGTACACAACAAAGTGTCGCAATGGAACACGATAAAGGTCGTTATCCAAACTTCCAACAAAAATTTTGGTAAGACTGACGCATGTCTAAGTTTGTTGTGTTTTATATATGTTCGCAGGCACAATAAGAGGGACGTCTGCCACATAGGGAATTCAGAAGAAAAAAAAACAAGATTAGAGATAAGAAGTAGTAAATAGTAGATATGTAGTCGGGTTGGCCAACACCGTGTTAGTCGTAGGAATTGGTAGTTAGAAATGGTGATGGGATCCTGTCCAGATAATCTTGATTCCCTATCCCTTGATTGTGTGTGTGTGTGAACGACTGTGAAGGAAGTTGTACATTTTTATGTTTATGTATAAAAAGGTTCTGTTACATTTCTATTTTAATTGATCCTGAAGTTGATTTACAAACAAGTAAAATTATTCCTTTTATAATGAAACAAGTTCATTATATTTAAAAAAATATTATGGTACTGATGGTTAAACATGAGCACTTTCCATGTACTAAAATTAGTTGTCTTAGTGTGTTAAGGTGGCGTAACTGAGCAAGAGGGAGTTGAAGCTACGACACCTGGCACACCACACACAAGCTGACAAGGAACGAGGACGACAGCAATGAGGGGAGCACACAGCTGACGGTGGTGATGGCATGCAGACCACACCCTGAATCGACGGGGACGGTGTTCAACTGATCAGCCAAGGAGAGGTGACATCCAGCACCTCTGTGTACGACAAAGAGGTCGGTCCTGGTCTCTGTACACGGTGCGGATCGGGGGCAGCAATGAAGTGGTCCAAGAAGGTTTCTATATTTGTTGCTCGCCACATCAGGTGGAGCGACAGCCCAGCTGACCTTTTGTGCCTAAGGACACCAACTTTGAGGCCCTGAGCAAAAAATAGGCTCTTGTCTTATCACGGTCCCTCCCTTGCCCTAAAACGTCTATAGAAGGAGCAATGACCTGTGGCTGAGCCGCGAGAGGTCACCGACCATAGATGCACCATGGGGTCTTGGGCCTGTCGGACAATATGTCAACAACGAGCTCTTAGGTGAGAGCCATCCTGCCTCAAGAAGATGCGGGCGCCTGTGGCGCCATCTCCGTAATCGACGTTGCTCTCTTCTCAGCCGTTAGCCATCCCTCAAGTTGCTAGTCAGAACTAATGTCACTTCCGTTCCTGCAAGAAACTTGTGCCGTGTGTGTGAGTGTGTCAGTGTGGATTCAAATGAATAACATGCGCCTCAATGGATGTTCTCATTTGTTCTGTTTAGAACTATGTTATAAGAAGGTTATCATTTTATAAATGTGCCATTTGTTAAAACGTCATATATTTGTCATGCCACGTCTGTTTGTGTTAGAATAAGATTTCATACTTATACCTTGTTACAAATACACAACAGTGGTGGCTCAATACGCAATGATTCTTGTCATTTTGCTTGTGTTTTATATATATATAAGTACATGTGTGTACACAATCCAGACACTGGACTGGGCCAGACCTTGTTGAATTGTGTAAAGATGACACTTACACCATGCACAATATAAACGTCCAGAGACAGACACAAAAAAACCTTTATTTATAAAATGTCTAAGGGGGGGTTCACATATAATTTAATGAGAGCAACTACTATCAACTTCACAAAATGTTACACGAATATTGTTCGTGTATGTTTTTAGTAATTTAAGTCGAGTAGGGATGGATAACTGAGAGTGAATGGACCTTAAGTTATAGTTGCGGGTCTTGCCATTCAAATGACAAGCACAGAGGTGCTTAAACATGTATATTGGCCCATTGCGACGTGTGTCCTTGTAATATAATTGTAGTTTTCTTTTGAGTACTCTGACCAATAATTGTCTCAGGAATCGGCAGAGATTAAAGTAAAATTAGACTAAATAATGACCACGTCTTTAACAGTAAATCCAGTCATTGATGGCAGGTACCCTAGGAATGAGTGGGAGTTTGCATCAGAGAGGAGGCAGTGGTAATCAATCGCCTGAAACTAACCACGTGAACGGATTAAAACAACAGTTATGGAGATATTAATTTTGTACCACAGGTGGTAACACCGTAGGAGTCATCACCTGTACTACAAAATTGATTTGAAGAGAGGGGCTATGTAAGATGGCAAGAACTATGCCCCTTACATGAAGTCATTAAAGATCACCTATCTCACGTTGAGCGAACAGTGGGGCTGAACAAAAATGACTGACAAGGCACAATGCATCTTGTAGAGTAATTTACACAACATGAAAACTTTGTGGAAACGAGTCAATTTACTGGATGCTAGTTTACCCCAGGGAAGTATTTAGAGTTGATCGTGGTCGGCTGGGGAACGGCGAAGCGAAGCGACAATAGGCAGCTTAGGGCAGCTCAAGTTCTGAGAAAGCGGTAACGCGGTGCGGCCTCCAGCCGCCTTAAGATGAGTGACAGTGGTTGACCCCGACTCCATGCTGTTGTACCGGGAAACAGACGGAGAACTTGTACACCTGTTGATAAATGTCGATCATCCCGTTTTCTGTGAAACATGCGAGAAAGCCGCGCAAAGCTACGGTGGAGTGGTCAACAGAGGTCAAAATATGCGTGTTCATGACTATAGCAACTTCACTCTGAATTCACGGTCTGCAGAGTCTGAAGTAAATCAGGTGAAGTGCGACAAAATGAAGTACGCTGGCCTCCAATGGGAACGGAAGACCAAAGAATTTGAAGTACTCTCCTGGGAGTCAGAATTCCGGAAAACTTGGTGTTTGTGCAGACGCTAACCTTGATGGGTGGCCTGGGACGAGCTAAATAGCAGAAGTTGAGAGGAAGGGAAATTTTGTGGGAATTTGTTCACTTCCCAGAGTAGGCATTGGTCGGCGCTGGGAAGCGACTCATAATTAACGCGACTTGCGCTGCAATTGGCGTAAGTGATTCTGCTGGAGGGGAAACCGAGGCAAAGAGTGGACCGGGAAAAGTCTCCGAAGTGGTCTTCCGTTACCAGCTTGCCTAGAGTGCGGACGTGGCGTTCTTGACTCAACTTGCTTGAGAAAGAGTGAGCGTCTCTGCAGTTTAGGACTTAGCAAAGGGAACGATTGAGCTGGGAGATTGGAAGTTTTGGTTCAGCTATGTACTGAGCAAGATAGCTAGGATTGAATAGACGAGCGCAGCCTTGCAGCACCACGAGGTCGGCCGACGTCCACACAACGACGCCGCTCCGCCACGCTGTATTCAGTGATATTGCACCCGCTCCGGCCACTGATTAATTTGTTGGATCATGTCGGCAAAGTTTCCACGAGGGTTTCATGGGCCGTGTATTGTAGAATTCTTCTCGCACTTCGCATTACTCCTGGGTCAGTCGATAGGAATTACGTTTGAGTTATCGCGCTTTGCTCCACGCAAACGCAATTTATAACCACTGCCTGATAGGAGAGTCTTGTAATGTGATGATTGAAGGTCGGGAGTTAAAATAAATTTGTGCTAATTGACTGCATCTGTTTTCAAGCAAGTAGTTGACATCCCAAGTCACTTTCTTAATTAATTTTAGGTTCAACATATAGCTGAATATAACATCAATGTGCCCCCCTTTTTAATTAAAAGTGATTGATTCTGAATAAACTAATGTCAACAATGCCACTGCAGTTCAATCAGGAGTCACAGGGCCATATTACGTTTTTTGTGTTATCCGATATTGTGGCAGTTTTGCACTCTCTGTTGATCTGTTAGTCAATTAGTTGGGGTGAACACACGCCAAAACCAGCTAAGTGACGGTTGGGGTGTTACAACACATATACACAAAGTCAAAGAATTTCCATGAGAGATCCAACATTATGCGTAATCAATACTACAAATTGACTTATAAATAGCGACACAAAAACAAAACATGTCAAAAACTGACATTGATGACGATGTTCTTGTAGCGGTCAACGTCTTTTCATGCTTTTCAGATGTTAAATGCCGTGGTATATCGTGTTTGTCACCGTGAGCAATGAAGAACATCCATTTGCATATACTGCACCGTACTTGAGAAAGTGTTGAACACTTCTGTAAAAAAAGACAAATATTTTTTCAAGTATTGCTAAAATTTACAACTTCGCTTTTTCGCAGTCGGCGTCATTGCTGAGGTAAACAGGTGGATTACGTCACGGAATTGGGCGCGACAGACAGACGCAAGTTAACTATGCCGTGTCACCTCACGTATTAATTTAAACTCCAAACAATCTCTTCACGTCGAAGATCTTGTTTTCCAGATCGCTGTCAACCTCGGTGATCTAGCAGTGCTCGCTACTTTTCTTATTCTAATTGCTTCGTATTACAACAGCCTTCATTCAATTTCATTTTCTCTTCCACATATAAGTATCACATTTCAAGATGAAGACCTTTATAATTCATTTTCAAGAAAGCATGTTACATCTGTGTGAAATTTGACAGGCCCTGCCTGGTACGAGGCACGCGCAACCTTATGTTGCAGGCGTCAGTGTCAGAGTTTTCCCTCTCAAATTCCCGCTCCAAGCAACTTTATATCTTGACCTCCGCATCCCTAGGTAACAGACTGATCAGACAACTTTTCGTGGGAGCTGTACTATGACTTTCTCATCTCACCTAAAATATTCTTTTGCAATATTTCTCTCTCTTGCATTTGCTCTTGACAACAAATGCTATTACGCATAGTCACGCAGAGATTTTGCTTTACTAAGATTGTTGACACTTCCTGTAACATATGGAAAAAAGATGTGATTGGTGGAATGCGAAAATTACCAAAATGCTGGACATATTAGGCGTTTTGGGGAAAACTTTTTGCTAAATTCTTCCACTTCGGAATTAGAAGTATTATTGCGTTACGGTCCAGCAGAATCAGGGACGGTTGGCAGCCTTATTTTCGACAACTGGGGTGTAATTCGATTTTCCAGAATCCTGATTTTTAAATCGAGTGTGGATTATACGGTGACTCCATGAAACTTTTGGAGCTACTCGTCTAATGTTTTCAGTCAGTGTGTTTCTGTTACTATGATGTCATTAATTATTCTCAAATTTAAAAGGAGTCTCAGGTGACTATTCTTATTTTGAAACAACCTATAACGGAGTGTTATAAGGGAAAGCTGCCCTTTAAATTACGTCTTGTTGGAGCATAAATTCTGTTTCCTGTTTTACTGTTTCCGTAAATGAATGGAATGTTGCAATTTCTACAAACAAAAGTATTGTGTCGTTTCATTTGAAATTCGTACACAAATCCTGGTATAGCTCCGCGAACGTGGTGAAAAACGAATAACGAGAATGAGACTGTAGAACTACCAGCAATTGTTCCCTATCTGTCTCCATTGTAACTTCACGCCTGTCAGTTTTTTCTTGTATTGTTTCAGAAATATCGAAATTTGATTCTTCATTTCCATCAATAACAGGAAATTCGACATCAGAGAAGAATGACGTGTAACAATTCATGTTTTTGGTTGAAGTGGAAAATTGTAACCTTATAATCTGTTCCTCCACTGAAAAGCTTTTCAGAAAATTCAGTGGTAACCTGCGTATCGTTGTTCTGTACGAAATACATGAATTCTCACAACCAGTACTGCTTTTTTCTGTTTAAGAAGTCCATGTCAAGCATAATCTCTGTTGCTAGTAGTGGAACGAATGAGAAGTGAGCAAGGAAAGTGTGACCTTGTACAGTAAACTGTAAACGTGGTCGCGATTTTACACCGAAACCTTTCCCAGAAACAGCTTCTCTAACTTTTGTTCTACGTAATTGTAAAGCAGGGCAAGTTTCAAATGAATTACATTTGTCGAATTCTGCATCACTAATTACTGTAAACGTTTCTCTATTCGTATGCTGATGACTGGATGATATATTTGTTTCCGAGGTTCCTTTTTTTCTTGTAACGCTTCCCTGATGTCTTCGAATCATATGATATTTTCAGTAAAGTCGGTGGGATTGGAAATACATCGTGTTGTCTATGTATGTGAATCCTAGTCGTTATTGTCCGCCACTGCCGCATCGCTGTATAGTAGGTTGCCAAAACTCAACTATTCGTCTCGTTTTGAATTATGAGAATTAACTTTTAGAGGCTGAAATCGACTGTCCGATTCATTCAAAACAAAACTTTACAATTGTTTATAATTTTCGTGTCTTCTATTCCCATATCTGTCATTTTGCGAAAATCATGGTTTTGTTTCTGTCGTCGTTTTGGTTGTGATTCTATGGTTGCTACCTACGCATATGCGGATTATTATTCCTTTATAAGTAATTGTTTGTAAATGAGTTACGGGTCTGTGGAGTGTTGTTCACGTTGCTCATTGAATTATGAAAGCACTGGTTGTTATGATAAATATTCGGGTTTTGTTGTTGGTCGTACTGTGGTGGTCTATTAAAATTGTTGTATCCTGTCAGGGTTTTTGAAAGGTAACTTGTTTAGACTATTTAATTGATTGAGAATGTTGGCAAAATTTAATGTACTGACAACATTCATTTTATCAAACAAGACATAAATTATACTAAACAAGTTATAGATTGAATTCCCTAAGCAACTAACAGGTGATTAAACACTCCTCTGGTTGGCGCCTAGTTGGCAAAGACAGTTTAAGTAGGTGATCAGTGAGTCAATGTGGATAACGCAAGCTGAACTGATCTGAAGCTGAGCAGACTTTGATAGATCAAATCTACTGAAGTTTCTTTACATAGGTGCAGCTGAGAGCAAGTGGCGTTTGAGATCTGTACGCCGTGACAGCGCTGAAGCGGCAGTACGTTATACTGGTTTAATTCGTGCGGCGACGTGACTTGCAGCTGGCGAGATGTGTGCGGCGGAGGTGGTGCGACGTGGGGGCGGCACCTGTTAATCGATCGCGGCCACGAAAGAATTGCGAAAATCTCACGTTCTGACGATCAGGCAGACGGATCTCAATATACTCTCTACCACAGCCCTGAAATCACGGTAGATTTCAGTGTTTGACATCCGTTCGCTGGTCGTCTCAAGGACCAATTTGGCTCACTTTTACGACAGAGCGCACAAGGATACCAAACGTCAAGACTGGTAAACCAAAAACTAAGTGCCCCTTCGGCAAACGAGTAGTCCGAGACGTTTGAAATCACACTGTCGGTAGAGTAAGAACTCCACCATAGGCTCCCCAGTCTAAAGTACTCGCAAGTGAAGTCAGTCTCAGGACAGGTCCCAAGTACCAACCACACTTGCTACAACTTTGACCAGAAGTGCTTACCCGATCAAAGTTCCGCACCCGAGTGCATCCCACCTATCTTGAAAAAAATTCCGTTTACCCACAAAGTGCACGAACGACACCGCCTTCACACCGTCTTGAGCCAATCACAAGTCTCTAGAGGCGCTAAATCTCCCCTCCCACACGACAGCACAAACTCATGTCGAACCACGGCAAGATTGAAGAAATCTGCGTCTCTGAATGAAACGAAACGGCCAGTTACTGGCTTTAATAAGTTTACAGAGAGGGGGAAAGGTGATTTTCTCCAAAGTCGTGTCTCTTCCCGCGGCAACAAGCGAAAAGATACAATCTCAAAGATATTTATCTAAATCGCCGCCAGTTCCTTTCACCTCCCAACAAGCCGTTTCTACGAGCTAAGAATCATAAAAATACCTCATGCTTTTAGTGCCCCAACAGTCTCCTACGTCTGCTCAGGGCGTTAACTTCCTCAAGGTGCGTCAGGTTGTAATAAAATCTGTAATAATTTTCTATATGCGAAAAACAGGTGAGAGAGTAACTTGTCCTCTCTCATATTGGTGCTGTTGGTTAATCTCGTAACTTCTCTCTCTGTTGTCACTAATGGTATGAAATGTCCTCTATTCCCATTGTCATTATAATTGCGGTATTGTGATTAAAGTTTCTGTTTTGTACTTAAAGTAGGATTCTTGAATCTGAAGCTACTCTAAAACGTCACGGAATGCATTGATGTTTTCTTTCTGATGTCCTGTCAGCAAAGAAACACCTCAATCATCTTCGAACTTTAGAAGTACAAATCTGGATTATAGCAGATTGGCTGTGCGGTTCTGTCAAACGGTGCTTCTGTGTTCTAAGAACTACGGTAAAGTTCGAAATTGCGACTTTTCAAAACATGGCAAACTGTAAGTTTGCTCTTAACTCCTCAATATTCTAATTCTTCTAAAGAAAAGTGTTGTCCTGTTACGCCCCTCACTCGCATAGCTGGTACACATTTCACAAAACGTCAAATAAATACTTATCTGTATATCACTGGCCAAGCTGGTGGTAAAGGAAACCTAAACTCTTGTATCCGATATAAGGGATGTAAATCATTCACGCCATTGCGGATAAACTTTATACTTTGTTACTGCTAAAAATGTTTTCGTGTGCGCCATGTGTTGTTACGTCATTAAAGTTCTTTCGGTTGAAATACGTGTGTGACTTCCTGTTCATTTTCAAAGTCTCTTTCATGTCTAAGTCGGTCAAAACGTTGTTCTTGCGAGGAATTCTTTTTTCGTCCGTGATAGATCTTACTGCGATCAGTTGTATGTTGTTCTTGGGTCAAAAGCTTTTAAATTTCAGCTTGATGTCTGAGTAATCTATTGACTTGTGGTTTGTGCTGTTTGCTTACCGTCATCTGTACTTCACTGAACCTCTGTAAAGACTGAAAATCTTCGCTATTTTTAAACCATATTGGTTGAGTGTGTGTGCAGAGTGATCGATTGTATTTACTTTGATTTTCTCAGCTTTGTTTGAAATTTCATCGATCTATGATTTCAGTGTTTCAAATTGTCCGTTTTCTCTGGTAATAATTGTATTTGTGTCTGTTTCCAAATTCCGTATTTGTTCCGAATGCTTTTGTGATTTGTGCTGCGATTTCCTGGCACCGATACTAGGAACTACTTTATTAGTTTTTTTAACAACTAAAGCTTTCTCTTTTTAGTATATATCTGTAATTTCTCTGAATTTTCTGTCAACCCGAACTGCTTTCTGAGAAAATAGACGTTGTAATTGTGTACAGTGTTTTTGCAGTTTCTTCTGTTCTTGTAGAGATTTTGCTTAATACCGTTTTCATTCCTGTCGTTAACGTTCTTTTCGCTTTAATCTTTGCTACCTTTTTGTTTTATTTCGTGTATTTTGTTGTCTTGTTATTTTGTTCCAATTATTTTGTTGTTTTCTTGTAATTTTTCTTCATGGTGAACTGGTAACTGGGTTGCTAGTGTTTTGGTATCTGCTTGTAACAAGTGCTGAAGCATAAGTGAAAATTCGTTTTTCTGTGAAGAATCCATCGTAACTTTTGTGCGATGAACTGATTTGTTCGTCTCTATTTTCATTCACTGCTGCATTTTCCGGAATATTTTGCGCCGTCTATGTAGTGACAGTCAGACTGCGCGGAATCTATAACTTTGAATCTCGGGTCTCGTGTCTCGCCATCAAAAGAAATATTTGAGTTCGCAAAAATGTTGTCTTCTAACACCTGTGTAGTCCTCATTCCTGGGAGGAAAACATCCACCTCAAGCACTGTTCAGTCTGTATTTGTCTCTGTAGCATTAATAAGTGACTCATGAGAAGTTAAAGTATTGTTGTCACTTGAATTTCGCATATTGGTTGCTTTAGAATGATTGCTACGCATCTTAGTATTTACTGTGTTACACTGCATGGTAACTGAAATAGCAAACAAAACCAGTCACAGTAAATAAAGAAATTTCAGAAATTATCCCAATGAACTGCAATAAATAAGAATTAGTAAATAGCGCAGCACCAAAACTAAAGTAAAAGAAAATAGCGATTCAGAGTAGGGCACTTTATCTGACCACCCGGAAAAAAACCTTAGAAAATTCTCCGACGACCGAACCTAGAAGGAGTGTTAACAATTGAAACTTACCTGTTTGAATGTATGTTAGTGAAAGTTGATTTATAATGTGGTCATATAGCACACTTCAGAGCTCATAACTTGCACAACGCTAATTGGAGATGACGAAATTCAGTTGCCAGAATGCGTAGAGAAATCTAGCTGCGAGAATTCTAGCAAAATCAAGCCATTCCTCAAGCATAATGTTATCACAAAATCTGACAATGAACTCTGAAGTAAAACTGATTACTTTGAAGCTATCGTTGGTCATTGTGAAATTTAATTAAAGAAGGGATCTACTTTCTTCGCTCTTTGGCTTACCTGGGTCACGCTAGTTAACGCCGTTCAAACTGCACTCGTAGCTACAGCTCGTCTCGATAACAGAGGTGCAAAATGTAAGAACTGAGATACGCAAACGTGCAATACGTTCTCCAGAAGCATTGCTATCATTCTTGGTTCATTACTTTTGACAATATTTTTAAATAAATTGAAAACTGATTGACTATTGGGGTATGGGCAATGACTGGGTTAAAGGAATTCACTAGCGGCAATGTCAAATCATCTGACTTAATAACATTTAAGGAAACTTCAATAATAGTTAAGCTCTCTCTTAAATCACGTAATCGTAATCCAAAAATTACTAACATTCAACTTGAAATATATAACCTTTCGTAAAACAAAATTCCAATATCTAGTCTTGAACCCATTTCTCTCACAATGATCGGATCGATAAATCCCAAGAAACAAATGGAAAGCAAAAAGATCCCTCATCACGATGTCTGACGAAACACGAATGCTGCATTATAAAACCGCTGCCGCAAATAACACAAACCTAATCATTGCGTGTAATCCATTCTTCCCAAATAGTATAATCGTACCAACGTATAAAATCATTCTTTTTTTTCGCAATAAATCTTCCATTAATCCACAATGTAGTTCCAAAAATAGCCGTTGCTTGCTGGTTACTGCTACTATGTCAAAACTCGACTGTTCATATGCAACACCAAGGCCAACTGTCTGTCTCCTCCTCGCTAGTGATCGAGCTATAATTCTGGCGCTAATCTTTGCAAAGCAAAGATTACCAATTCATCAGCCGGCCGGAGTGACCGTGCAGTTCTAGGCGCTACAGTCTGGAGCCGAGCGACCGCTACGGTCGCAGGTTCGAATCCTGCCTCGGGCATGGATGTGTGTGATGTCCTTAGGTTGGTTAGGTTTAATTAGTTCTAAGTTCTAGGCGACTGATGACCTCAGAAGTTAAGTCTCATAGTGCTCACAGCCATTTGAACCATGTGAACCAACTCATCCGTGAGCAGCGCTGCTTCTCTGCCGTGGCTGAACGCCCATTTTTAACCAAATTAAAAGTTTGGAGTGCGATACAGACATCAAAAACAAGAAGACTTGGAACGAAAATTTAAACACACTCCTATTAATTCCGCCTGGCCCACTTCCCCAGCCGGCCGCGATGGCCGGGCGGTTCTAGGCGCTTCAGTCCGGAACCGCGCGACTGCTACGGCCGCAGGTTCGGATTCTGCCTCGGGCATGGATGTGTGTGATGTCCTTAGATTAGTTAGGTTTAAGTAGTTCTGAGTTCTAGGTGACTGATGACCTCCGATGTTCAGTCCCATAATGCTCAGAGCCATTTGGACCAAGCCACTTCCCCATCAGTACTTGAATAGAGATCAGATGGCTAGCCCACGCAACTGGAATTAGGAACGCCTTGGTGTATCCGGCAGGAAAGAAAACAAAAATTACATAAGAGGCGAAGAGCATCGAAGGATGAACCAGCGACGGCAGTCGCAGATTCTGAGAGATCGGAAGTGATTGTTGTGGTTCTGAACAGATACCTTTTATCGTATACTGCTGTTATTACGCTTCCTTCCTAAAACAGAAATAGTTCTCATTCGAAAGTATTACGCTTGTCTAGCAAGCAGCGCTCCTAAAATAATGACTAGTTGACTAGTTGACGGGACAAATCGAAAGTTCGTTATACGGGCTATGAGTGTGCTGAAAAAACATCCCAAGAAGCAACGTTACATCTGCTCTATCGACTGTATAGCAGAGTGAGCTTCAGTGCGAGGAAGAGCAGGTAGATCTGCTTTCAAACAAAACCGATGTGGCGCCGGAACGGACGACGAGCGAGCGCCATCCCGAGAGGGCGGCGTCAATAGCCTAGGCGAAATTCCGAACATTCCAGCGGCGGGGCGCAGCCACTAAGCCAGCGA
This sequence comes from Schistocerca piceifrons, assembly GCF_021461385.2. NCBI lineage: Eukaryota > Metazoa > Arthropoda > Insecta > Orthoptera > Acrididae > Schistocerca > Schistocerca piceifrons. Next base: position 193,506,963 of record NC_060142.1, on the reverse strand, counting down.
GGTAAACGGCCATGTCGGCGAACGACGCCAGCCTCTGTGGGGGGCGTCGTCGTAATTTACTGGCACCGGCGCTGTAGGCGGGGGAGGCGCTCTCTGGTGGCGACTGGCAACTACCGTGCTGCTCCAATACCCACGTCACCTCCCGCGATCGTCCAACAGCAGGCGGAATGTGCTGCTGTCGACTCTGGCAACAAACAGTCGTGGACCTGCTGAAAATCCTAGGAATTTATTTTTATCGATGCTACCGTACCAAGAATGTCCCAAATCTGACTTCGTTCATATACTCTGTGGAACCTGCAACAAGGCTTCTCTTATAAAAACTGAAACTGATAATATAAGTAGAATCGTTAAGGTCTCGTTTAGTCAAACTACGCCTTATTATAAATAAAATCATGACCCAGCAATCAATTTTGTAACGCTATCTGACTTTGATATCGGAAATGATATTAAATTATTAGCTCATAATTAAATAATTCGCACAACTATTGAATGGCAGGTACAGCATGCAAAACTGAATATCTACATATGTCACAATCACTCGTAAGTTCCTGCTAAAATCATAACTCCCAGTTGTAATGGTACTTGAATTACGTAACCATTACGGCAGCTCACCTGAACCCCTCGATACCAGCAATATTCTACTATCTCTCTGCAAAGTTTATGTTGCAATGATATTATTCTTATGTGTATTCTTTCTTTTGTCACTATGATCTTTGACGTACTTGTAACTCTGATTTTTGGGCGCGCAAGCTATTATTAGTTAGTTAGAGAGTTAGAGAGTCGGACCTTGAGAAGGTCAAGTATTGGACGTCATGTTGGAAAGACGCATATTGTAGTCAGCTTATAAAATGTGATCTTTAACAGTGAGGAAGATGTTTTCAAATATGTTTTGTATTGTGAAGTGATGTTTTGTGTGTTATGTGATATTGCAGCAAAAGTAATAAAACAAAAGTGTAACTTAAATTCGGAGTGCTGATTACATTTTTACGTCACCATTGTCCTGGAAAAGTGTAATCTTGTAATCTTCAAGAATGGTTTGTGAAACACATCTATAAAACTTTTGAATAACGCAGAATAAAACCTAGGCCTGTTTGCATCCGAGCTTGGAATCATCACCACCTAGATTTTCGACGATTGAGCCATGATTTCACAACGAGACCAGCGTGGGAAACACGAAAAGATGAGTGCCTAGTTTATTCATTATTACATGATATGACTTTATTACCTGTGCTCTAATGACACCTGCCACAAAATAACTTTGTTGTTGCCCGAAAATGCAGTATTTAGTAGCGTGAGCAACACCACAATCATTATTATATTTTGACCTTTGTAGTGGTAGGGTTATTAGACAGTCAAATGAAAAAGAGGCAGATGGAAAAAAAGAAGTAACCAATTTACAAATTCAAAAGTACCCGCCACAACCTCTAATACATTTATTCCAATGGTGGACAAGATGGTCATTGCCTTCAAGGAAAAATGTTTCCCGTTGGCTGCGGACCCATGAATGAAAATGTGTACACCTCTTCGTCATAAGAATGTATTTATTAAGGGCACCAAAACTATGGAAATTCTATGGGGAGAGATCAGGACTTTATAGAGGATGTATACAGCTTCCCAGTGAAACCTCTGTACCAACATGTGGCCAAAGTCGTTGAATCTTCGCTGGGAAGACCTTACACATCCTCCGTACAGTCCCTACCTCTACCCACGCAATTTCCATGTTTTTGGTGTCCTGAAGAAAGAAATTTGTGGCTGTCAATTTGCGTTGGACGAAGAGTTGCACGCTTGGGTACAGACACGGTTCCTCAGGCAAACGAAAATATTTTTCCACGAAGGTATTGACAGTCTTGTCTCACAGTGGCACAAGTGTAATAACAATTATGCCGATTACAAGTCAAGTAACAAGCAGTTTACCTGCTTTTTCCCACCTGTCTCGTTCTCCTTCGATTGCCCCTTACACTAACGTATAATAGTGATCTACTTATAATCGACCAGTCTGTAATGTAATTTCAATAGTCAAATATGGAAAATGAAGAACTAGAGGCAACTTTCTCAAAGTCAGTGAACTTGTGATGTGGTTCCAAAAATCTGGAGATGCATAAGTTACCAAGTGTTCCACTGTGACACCATACTCTCTACAACCTACCTTGTGGAACATGAGCAGGTGAGACATTCAGCATCTACCACAGCAAGTTTTCACCCAGCAACCAAAGTTTGTACCTATTCACCCCTGACATTTCCATTGCTATAAACAGGAGAAAAAGAAACGAAGATTAGGATTTTACATTCCGTTAACATCGAGGTTGTTAGAGACCAACTATAAACAGAGAAAACCTGAGAATTGAATTACTTCGTTTTATGTGTCATGTGCAACAGTTAGGCAGGCAAAAGGGAACCGTGTAATACGTGACCACGGAACGGCAGCGTACCATCCGTACACCAACATGTACGTCAGTGTTCAATAAATAACTTGGGAAAGTCGGAAAGAGAAACATCAAGTGTAATTAGATAGTATATTGACTTCAAATCAGATAAACAAAGGGCACAAGCCCTTTAGTGTTCAAGGTATATACCAAACAGAAGTCAAGCTGTCACAAAGATTCAAACACACATGCAAGGCTCTAAGAAAAACATTGGACTGAACTGAAGGCAAGAGTGACGAAACTGACTGCATAATTCTTCGTACTGAATGAGCTGAAGACGATCCTGTAAACAGCTTCAGACCCGATGAAAGCACAAAGATATTAACTTTTCTAGTAACAAACGCCTGAATATCGGTTCGTCATGACAATGCATCAAATTGATGAAAAATAAGACGTGGGATGCAAGCACCACGTATACTATGCAATAACAAAAATCTTCGCTGCGAGCAACCACATCGCAGGAATGAAACGTTCTTACCATACTGTCGAACTGCTGTTGCTGCGTCTGACGTACGTCGAATCACAACCAGAGTCGGCCTTTCAAACCCTTCCGCTCTCGGATACTGCCGCGCTGCCTGTGTCACCACAGCCGCTGCGCTGGAATCGCACGAAGTCAAGTGGAGGAATTTTACCCGCCAGTTGTTCCAACCCAGAGTTAGCAACAGCGTGAGTAGCACTGCATAGACTCCAGACGTGCCTTGATTGGCCTCTCCAGAAACTGCAATGTAGCCTTTGGTTCGCTTCGGCCAAGGACTAACGACTCACAGTGCGTTCAGCAGTTTTCAACATAGTCTTCGGTAATGTATCTCGCGCTACGCAATCTTGGAATGTTGACTTTTTTAAAGAAAGATCAATATTTGTGAGTGCCCGGTCTGGTAGGACTGCTATTGGCCTTTTTTACATATTTATGAATAGACCAAACGCTTTTCTGTACCGTTTCAAGTATAGTCCTTTTCTGGTGGCTTCTTGCTTCTTCTAACTGCGCTTGCGAGTTTTGCTCGTTCTTGACAGTTCGAGCAATAGCTGTAGCACCATCAGCGAGATACTCCACCGCCGAGAGAGTGGAGAGAGCTAGGATGAGGAATGGAAGAAAACCACCAGTCGCTTTGGGTATTGGTAGAACTCAAGGTTCTTTAACGTATCCTCTTGTCTTCCCACTCCCTTCGGCTGCACAGCGCTTTTAGCTGCTTACATCGCAGTCAGGTTACAGTTCTTCAAACAATGTTGCTTCCCACTTATCTTCTGTTTTTGTGCACAAATGCACTCGCTTGAAGTTCGTCGTTTCTAATACCAACTTAAGTTTTTCATGTATGATTTTATCAACTGGAAATGCCGCAATGCGTGGCCCTATATCAATATCCTTTCTTCTGTGTATCGCCTTAACCTTATTGGCTGAAATCCTGTCTGCAATGTGGTGACTTGGGAGACCTTCATTCGCAGCGTATGTAATGTCGCATTCCGTATACGCTTCGTCGAGTAGATTAATCCCCTTATCACCTCGTGCCAAGCGTTTTTGAAGCTTTGTTCCAGGTCTGCAATAGCTATAGCCGGGAATGTGAATATAGAATACCACCACCTCTTCCAATGCGTCTCCTAGTATGGGTATTATGTTACTGCGGTGATTGTGGATTGTGCACCCTACTTTTTAGCATATCGTTAGCATCAGTCTGACTGTTTTGTGCTGCTTGAAAACCAAACCATTTGACTAGGGTTCCGTTTCAACCAGAAACACATCCGATTCTGAGCTTGTCTACAACTCTTCAGTATAGAAGCAACCTGAAATTTCCTCACTTCACCATCCTTCTAGATATATATTCTGGTATTCATTCTTTGCACCATTGAACCTGTAAATAGACCAGTTGGGCAGTTATGATTTCTCAAATGCTGTGTTGTGTTTTGAGATACGTACCAAATCACCAGCATTAAACTTCTGCTCACGTGGATCTATGATTTTAATCCGATAACACACCGTACTCATGAGTCCATTATCACGAGCATCGATTGGTCTCATTTTTATTGCACTATGCCTTCATCGATTATACTGAGCGGTGATCTCTCGGGGTATATCTGTCCGTTTGTATGAGCCGCGAAGATTAAAACTCAGTTATATTAGACCTTTTTTCTTCCGTTCAGACGATCCACGGTTCTCACCTTCAGGTGGGTGAACCTTGAGTAGTGATGTATTCCATAACGATGCATCACGGTTTTGAAATACTTATTGCAGAAGTCTCCTCGGTGATCTTTTTGGAGGTTAACCGGGCATCGATTCGTTGATGTCTACAACAAACGATCAAACATGTCCACGACATTTCTCTCCGTTTTTGTTTTAACAGGTAATGTGCAGATAAATTTAGAATATGTATCAATAACCATTAAAATTTATTTGAATCCATTATTGTCATGTGAATATTCCCTCATATCTACAAGATCAACCTGGATAAGTCACCCGAACCTTTAATCATAACATGCCTACGAGAGTATGTTTTGCATGTTGGTTTGTGCAGTTCTTAATTACTCGACAATACCTCTCTCTGTAAGCTTGGAGATTATTGAAACAACCTAATTCAAAAGAGGTGTATTAACTGCAGCAGTTGATGCCATGAGCAGACGTAGTCGATCTTTTAGCTCGCTGAGGTCGTCGTAATTTATATACTGCGGGATTTGATTGTTTACTGCTTTATGCTCATTGTCAATACCATCAATAGCGCTGTGCCTGTTGTTTTCACCATCGGGTATTGGTTTTATAACGGTTTTCTATTTCTTGTTGCTCTGGCTTTCTGCGATCTTATTTACATCAGCCACATGTAGTATTTCACGGTACATTTCCCTATCATTAATGAATAATTTATGGTTTTTCCGTGGGCCTTAGGAAAATAAGATTCATTAAGTCAGGTTTTCTCTCAAACTATCGCCAATTTGTATTGTGTCATCAGCTGCATTTATAGGCTGCGTACCCAGCATGTACGGTCTTCTCATGCTGATGCCGAATTTTCTATCTAGCTGGCCAGGAGCGTGACGGATGACGAATTCGTCAATGGCAACACCATCGTTACCGTGGGGTTTGGTTTTTGCTGAGAGCTGCCTGAGAAATTCAGTAACAGGCTAAAAGGTCTCTCTTAGTGTTTGTTGTCGATCCATATGCTCTAATCTTAGCAATCATAATTTCTCTCAAACGGCTTTCCGCACCTGACCGACTTTCTGTTTCGTTGACATCTGGATGTATGCTAATCTGACTTCTCTGCAGCGTGAGGTTTTATATATCCACTCTGCACCCCGTTCTAAATAACAAGGGCCTCCACATCTATTTTCCCCTCAACAGCCACAAACTGTTGACTTACGTCGGTTACTTTCTTACAGAGTTCATTAAATAACTTATTTAATGCGTTGCTCATTAACAGAAAAGTCCGGCAACACGTCTCTAACTCCCTGATTACACCGCCAGCCTTATGCACGACAAGCGAATGTTCTATCTATTCACATACATTCTCTCAGGTTGAGAGCAAGACATGCCGGCGAATTTGTCCATGGTGCAGCGTATACTGATGTACACACCTCTGTTACCGGGCTATATACACAGAAACTCTCGGAAGTTTCGCCTACCATCATTCAGTTTTCTTGTTTTATCAATATCGAGATACCCAAACTGTGAATGATCCCAGCAAACAACACAAATCTTTACAAAATCATTGAAAGACTGGTTAGTTCCTATATGTGCTTGGTAAATGTGTTTTAAAATTAAATTGTCTTGCTTGAAGGTTTGAATAAGGTTTGCATTACCCGTAGCCAACTGTTCTGGGTTTCTGAAATATGTCTCGCTTAGATGAAATATATCACCACCCATATGACGACCGAAACAGGAATACTTTCGAATTTGGTCTTGGTTTTGCACAGCAACATGGTCAAATATGAATACAGTGTTTGTCTTTACTTTTTCGTCTAGGGAATACCAATGCTTTCGCTGAATTCCGTGTATGTAACGCCTCTTACACCGAGATGTATCTGCTGTAATAGCTGATACTTGGGCTGAAACAGTGTTTTTGAAAATACCCAGACATGTTCAAATTGGACACCATCTACGCACAGGAATGTTTGCAGCGTCATGAGGATATTGGTCTTGCCACAGTTGGACGGATCTGCAATAATTCCTCGTATGTTATCAGGAAAGAGTGTTCCATTTTTCGTCTTCCTCAGATCTTCTTTTACATCTTCACAGGACCAGTCACCTACAGCAAAGTCCTTGTGACGAGGATGGTCCACTCACCCTGCCATGGTACCAACTACATCAGGGACCAACAAGTAGTAGGTATATATATAGAAACAGAAAGACACACACATACACACACACACACACACACACACACACACACACACACACACACACACACATAGACACAGAAGTCAACTATACATACAAAACTTCATAATCCAGTTTGACAATGACTGTTGAGGAGGTGTTTGAGGCAATTGTCTGCTGCTGCATGATTATAGGACCAGCACTGAAAATCACGATATTAATAAGTGCAATACTTGGTATGTAATGAGAGAGGTCTGAAATAATACACGAATACAGTATGAGATTAAATACACACCTTATTTATTTGAGAATCGTACATTGGGTGCAGTATTTCAAATCTGCTCAGACTCTTTCTTTATCTTCTTTGCACCTGTACAAGATCCACATAGTACTGATGTAAGTGGTGAAGTAAGTCAGCTTGCGCTGTTAGCTGACGGCCATCAACTGCTGTAAGACAAGTAATTCAAGAGCGCCGATGCCGAGCTTGATGTCGAAGCAAATGGTAGAATGAAGCCAATTCCTCCGCCACTAGTGATCAAGGTTTCGATCGTACCCGCAACACTTCCATCTGCCGCCGCTTCAACTGCAACAACTTTGCTTTTATACATCGTACATAATGCAATCCGGAGAGTGCCATCGGCATCGTCATACAAGTCGCGCAAGAGAGAATAATAAAATTCATGAGTCCTCCGAAAATCCTTCGCCCTAGCAGCACCATAAGTAATCAAAATTTGACAGAACTTTGGTTTAACCAGGGCAGTCCACCATTCAAAAGTAATATTGTACGTTGTGTGTCATTGAGAGAATGGGCTGCCCAGTGGGCGACATTTAACGCCCACGAGGAATGGAACAGTCACACCAGTTGCCGATCAAGTTGGAGAGCGGCGGCCAAAGCTCAGTAATCGTAAAAGCTAGAAGGGATAACGTTGACTGGAAGAATGCGTTCGCACATCGAATCCGATCAATAAAAATGTAAATGCCATGTGGCTAGGGCCTCCACTCGGGTAAACCGTTCACCTGGTGCAAGTCTTTCGAGATGACGCCACTTCGGAGACTTGCGTGTCGGTGGGGATGAAATGATGATGATAAGGACAACACAACACCCAGTCCCTGAGCGGAGAAAATCTCCGACCCAGCCGGGAATCGAATCCGGCCCGTGAGGTATGACATTCCTTCGTGCTGACCACTCAGCTACCAGGGGCGGACATGCGATCAATAGAATCGGTTACTCCTGCTACTAGAATTCACAGTAAAATGCGTAAATTTAACCAATGTCTGATATTTACACTACCAAATATCTTTCAAGTGCATCGAGCGTATCATCGCTTTTAAATTTTGACAATAATTAGAATCGGGAGACTGGACATCAGGACGTAGAACACAGTTAAAATCATCACCCAACAGCAGACCCCGAGTACTCTTCTTTATAAAAACGCGAACGTTCCTCTTTGTAGCCAGAATCAGACAGAGCATGTAAGACAACCAAGGTGAGGTCAAAAACTCTACAGCCTATTCCTCTGCCAGATTCACGAACCTCTGCCTCATCAATGGGAAGGCCTTCTCTAAAGAATAAGGCAGTTCTCGTCGAAAATACGGGCGCCACATTAAAAACAGTACGAAATTCAGGAACAGGTTTTCTGGTAAATAAAACCTTCTGCAGGGAAACTACATATCCACAGGACTCATACATAAACTGACGCAGCAAAGCTAGACGCAGCTCTGAAACCAATCTGATAACATTTAGTGTGACAAATGCATACGCCTGAGCCATCGGTCGAAGGAAAAATCACTGAAAGAACAGCAGAGCAGCATGATTATTCCACCAAGCGTCCGGCACAATCCATCGTGGAGGCCAATAAGTGTTCCGAGAGCGGTGGGTCAGTACCGGCCCCAAATTATTCCCTACCCGTGGTTACCGCGCCGCTGCACGTTCCGCCTATACATAATGTTTAAGCAGGCTGTGAGACGTAATAGCGTCTGCAGTAGGCGCCGTACAAGGACCTTGCTCTACATCCATATCAATCCGCGACTGCTCAGGGTCCGAGGCTTGCGCCACAGGAGGGTCACGCTGCAGGGCATGCCGACTGTCTAATGGAGGGCAATCAGAGTGAATCTCAGCGGGAGGCAGCTCTGGGGTACCAGCTTCGGCAACTGGAGTCGTAATGAGCGGCAAATCAAGATCTCCGTTGACGAGAACAAACGGATGAACTAGAGGGCATTGCTGCGTTACCGGTCAAACCTGTGGTGGAGGCTGCGAAGGAGGCGACTCCGACACACACTCACCCCGGGGCGATGTCATAGGGAGCACCCCTGCAGCAGCAGGAATACCTGATACTGCCCACCGATCTCCACGTCGCCATATCCAAGTGGTGCGATGCCAGTGGTAGGAGTGATATCAAACATGGCTCAAGGGAAGGTGGGCCGACGGAGGGCACAACTAATTCAGCACCCGCTTATTATGAGTCTACATCTACATCTACCTCTACATCTACATCCATACTCCGCAAGCCACCTGACGGTGTGTGGCGGAGGGTACCCTGAGTACTTCTATCGGTTCTCCCTTCTATTCCAGTCTCGTATTGTTCGTGGAAAGAAGGATTGTCGGTATGCTTCTGTGTGGGCTCTAATCTCTCTGATTTTATCCTCGAGGTCTCTTCGCGAGATATACGTAGGAGGGAGCAATAGACTGTGTAAGTAGGCTGTTTATGTTTTCTTACTGGCAACGTTACGTAGCGCTCTGTATGAAAATCACTGGCTGTGCTGTGTGCAGTCTGTGGCTAGTTTGCATTGTTGTCTGCCATTGTAGTGTTGGGCAGCTGGATGTGAACAGCGCGTAGCGTAGCGCAGTTGGAGGTGAGCCGCCAGCAGTGGTGGATGTGGGGAGAGAAATGGCAGAGTTTTGAAATTTGTAAGACTGGATGTCATGAACTGCTATGTATATTATGATTTTTCAACACCATTAAGGTAAATACATTGTTTGTTAATTTTTTTGGTAGAATAACTTCTTGTGGTGCACCACTTTAATTACATAGACATTAAGATGTGAATATACATTTCCCTTGTCTGCATTGTTGTATTTAGTGTAATATTTTTTTTCTGCTTGAGCTATGTCATGTTTAGATATAAGTTATTTCATTTGCTGCTGCTGTTTGCCAGGCATAGTGTTACTGAATTTGACTTTGTGTCACTCTGCTAAGCCAGTTTACTACTGATTTATTTTTCTTGTTTGCTGCTCATTGCCTTATATTAGTTGTAATATTGTTGCTTACTTTTCCAATTTGTATTTTTTTTGTCCTTGCTGTTTGTGTTAATTTGTTATGTGCTGCTGCATTGCCTCGTCCCTTCGTATATGTATCTGAGCTCAGTAGATTTAAGTTAGCTTAAGAGGGGGTACACTATATAAGAAACTAACTATGATGAATCGGAAGAAATGCATTGAGAAGCTATAAGAAAATGGTTTGGCCAAAAAGTAGTGCACAGTGGAGAAAAACTATTTTTGAAAGAGGATGTGAACAGAATACAGAAAGCATGCTTGGATAGGATTTTTTTTTTTTTTGGCTGGAGCAAATGTTGAAATAAGAGGGAAGATCTATGGAATTAAGTTTTGGGTTGGACTGCAGTACCAAATGTTACCCTGAAAACGAACGCTGTCTTTCCTTTTGTATTATTCCGCTATGTGTTTATGTACCCTTGTGTATTTGTCTTTTTCCTGTCTTTATGTGTTTAGCTAATAAGATTTATGTTGTAGAATTTTTCAAATAATATGTTATTTCCTTTGTAAAGATATTTAGACATTATTTATTCTGTTCTGTTTTAATGCACATGTGTGAAGTTGATGTTTCAATAATTATTCTGATCTTTTATGTATTTATTTAAGTCATAATTCCTGTAACACTGATGTATATGTATATATCTATTCTATTGTAAAGCCTGTATTACTACAAATGTTATCTGTATTGTTATGTTCTTTAATGATGTATTTTGTACCTTTGTTATTGTATTCTCATGTTATAATATTGTAACTGACACCAGTTCATCAAATTAGGTAACTTGTAAGCATTCATTTCACTGCACACATTTCTGTTGGTCATAGTATATGCACAATACGTGAAAAAAAAGAGGACTGTTAGTGTCTGGACGTGTGTTGATAATTCAGCAAGGGACTGGTTAACAGCCTTGCTGGTTCTAAGGACAATTCCAAAAACTTTGTGAGTGCACAAGTGGTGGTTATGGACTTGCTATATTATCCGCAAGACTCTTCAATGGTGATTGTGCACCTGCACAGTCACAACAGATGGCTGCTGGCCATTTCTACAAGGACTATAGTAGGTCTACACCTCTGCTGACTCACCAGTACCATTATTTCTACAAGGACTGCAGTGGGTCTGCACCACTGTTGGCCCACCAATACCCTAATCTCTATGAGGACTACAGTGGGTCTGCTCTGTGATGACCTACCTACCAATATTCTTCAAAACGTCGAATGACTCTGCTGTGGGTTTGCTCTGTTGTGGCCCATTACCTGTCAGCATGTCAAGAGTCAGCACTGTCTTTCCGTTGGAAGGACAACACTACTTCTTCAAGACTGCATGGAAATCCACTACTTCCGTGTGCATTGTCTTTTACTGCTCAGACTTTGAGAAAAGGAGCGGCAGTTTTACTGTGATGAATGATCAGGACTGTCTTTATGGACTGTGAGAAAATTTTAGCATTTGATCAACATTGTATCAATAAGTGTGTGCATTTGATTTCTTTGTTACTGTAATTGTGAAATTTTTTTTGACAAATATGTATTGGCCAGTGCCCAAAACAATTTGTAAAATTTTTTGTGGGGAGCATGGGGGCTATGTAAGTAGGCTGTTTATGTTTTCTTATTGGCAACATTACGTAGCGCTCTGTATGAAAATCATTGGCTGTGCTGTGTGCAGTCTGTGGCTAGTTTGCATTGTTGTCTGCCATTGTAGTGTTGGGCAGCTGGATGTGAACAGCGCGTAGCATAGCGCAGTTGGAGGTGAGCCGCCAGCAGTGGTGGATGTGGGGAGAGAGATGGCGGAGTTTGGACATTTGTAAGACTGGATGTCATGAACTGATATATATAATATGACTTTTGAACAATATTAAGATAAATACATTGTTTGTTCTCTATCAAAATCTTTCTTTCGCTAACTGCGCCTATCAGTAGTTAGTGCGTTCAGTAGTTTGAATCTTTTATTTAGCTGGCAGTAGTGGCGCTCGCTGTATAGCAGTAGTTCGAGTAACGAAGATTTTTGTGAGGTAAGTGATTTGTGAAAGGTATAGGTTAATGTTAGTCAGGGCCATTCTTTTGTAGGGATTTCTGAAAGTCAGATTGCGTTGCGCTAAAAATATTGTGTGTCAGTTTAAGCACAGTCTTGTATAATTGTTCTAAGGGGATGTTTCAACTGCTTGACTCTTCGGTGAAGGTGTGTTCTCGAAACTTTAACAAAAGCCCGTACCGAGCTACTGAGCGTCCTCCTGCAGAGTCTTCCACTGGAGTTTATCTATCACCTCCGTAACGCTTTCGCGATCACTAAATGATCCTGTAACGAAGCACGCTGCTCTCCGCGTGCGCCGCCATTAAAGCAGTAGTAGGAACGAGGTCAGGCTTTCTTTCAAACATTGAAAAATTACCTGCAGTGATGGGTGGAGCTGTCGGATGATCTCTAATAACGAGGGAAGATGCAGCTCCAAGTTTGTTACTACTTGGAACAAGGTCAGCAACTGCTAACTTGCGGAACTGTTACAAGGAAGACCGTAAAATAAAACCTCTCCGCGGGCATTTAGTTCGCCGATGGCCACTTTCGTTGCACAGAAAAAGGTTCCCACGAGTGCGCTGTATGTAGCATGATTACGACAGCCGCAAACTTACAAATGAGATGGATTGTTTTTTTTTTTTTTTTTATCTGCATCCCCGCCGAACCTATGCCATTATAACTTTGTGGCTTTTGTTGACTTGATCAACGTTAACGGCAAATGCCTCTCATGTCAACATATTACGCTCAAACTTCCTTAAGATTAATATTCTCTACCTCCGGAGGAAGACTGAATATTCGAACGTTCGTATATTCAATTCCCGAATTCGCAAGCAGCACCATACTGACCGAACTGTCTCTATACCGGAAGAAAAGCTGAATACCATGCATAAATAGGAACTTGTCTACGTGTAGGGGATCTATGAATTTTACAAAGAAACCATAATTCTCAGTATCAAAATAGGCGGTATGCACTTGGTCCAAAGTGACACGTAAAGTATCAACTAACAAGTTATGCATATCTAAAGAACCGGTCTGCACGTTGCATGTCGACCTGTCTTAGTAGTATTTCTTATATTTCAACCGTTTCTGCTTGCTAGAATAATGACTTTAATAATAATAATAATAATAATGTTGCGGTGAGTTAAATTGCAATGAATCTCGACATATACTGTATCCTAACCATTAAATTACTTGCATTTGACGATGTAAACACCAAGCTGAAGCTCCACAGGCCACCAGAGTTGTGAACACTAACGCTTCTGAACTTGAGCATGAGCAATGCTCTGTTGTTGTACTCTAAATGATTCGGGCAGGGTAATATTTTTGCCTTTTATTGTACATTGAGATCTGAGTGGCACAGTCTTATTGAAATCCTGTATTCGAATTCCGTAACTGTGACTGCAGCATTCGTGTAGTGAGTTCGATTAGGCTCAACGAAATCAGCACAGTGTTCGATTGTATGCATTTTTTTGTGTTTTTTTTTTTTCTCTGCTGTCACATTAATTGGAAACGCACTTTGAAATATGAAGTACTTGACTTATTGATACATAACCAACAAGGATTCAAAAAATATCGTTCTTGTGCAACGCAGCTAGCTCTTTATTCCCATGAAGTAATGAGTGCTGTTGACAAGGGATCTCAGATCGATTCCATTTTCAGAAGTCTTTTGATACCGCTCCTCATAAGCGACTATAAATCAGATTGCATGCATGTGGAGTATCGTCTCAGTTGTGTGACTGGATTCGTGATTTCCTCTCAGAGAGGTCACAGTTCGTAGTGATATACGGTAAATCATCGAGCAGAACGGAAGTGATATCTGGCGTTCCGCAAGGTAGTGTCATAGACCCTCTGCTGTTCCTGATTTACGTAAATCATCTAGGCGACAACCTGAGCAGCCCCCTTAGATTTTTTTGCAGCTGATGCTGTAATTTACCGTCTAGTAAAATCATCAGACGATCAATTCCAATTACAAAATGATCTAGAGAGAATTTCTGTATGGTGCGAAAAGTGGCAATTGGCACTAAACAAAGATAAGTACGAGGTCATGCACATGGGTACTAAACTAAATTCGATAAATTTTGGGTATACGATAAATCGCACAATTCTAGGGGCTGTAATTTGGCTAAAAACCTAGGAATTACAATTACGAGCAACTAAAATTGGAAAGACCACATAGATAATATTGTGGGGAAGGCGAAACAAAGACTGCTCTTTGTTGACAGAACACTTAGAAGATGCGACACACCCGCTAAAGAGACAATCTACATTACACTTGTCGGTCCTCTGCTGGAATATTGCTGCGTGGTGTGGGATCCTTACCAGGTAGGATTGATGGAGGACATTGAAAAAGTGCAAAGAAAGGCAGCTCGTTTCGTGCTATCGTGCAATAGGGGTGATAGTGTCACTGATTTGATACGCGAGCTGAGGTGGCAGTCTTTGAAACAAAGGCGGTTTTCTTTGCGGCGGGATCTATCTACGAAATTTCAATCACCCACTTTCTCTTCCGAATGCGAAAATATTTCGTTGACACCCATCTACGTAGGGAGAAATGATCATAATAATAAAATAAGAGAAGTCAGAGCTCGAACGGAAAGATTTAGATGTTCCTTTTTCCCACGCGCCATTCGAGAGTGGAATGGTAGAGAAGTAGTATGAAATTGGTTCGGTTAACTCTTTGCCAAGCACTCAGGTGTGAATTGCAGAGTAATCATGTAGATTCAAAATTGTTAAGGCTTTCGTGGCCAGTTGTTGACAATGCCAGCCACTCGTGTTGGCGAAACGTCAGTAAAATCATCAGACAAACGTCGACCGAAGAACCCGAGAAAGAAGCAAATAGGCAGTTTGTCAATCATGTAGATGCAGATGTAGATCGGTCATGCTCTATCGTCGCCATATCAGGATCTGTTTTCTACGTTAGACAGGCTATTGTCTGCATAATTATATGGGGAGTACGATTGGTGTATGTGTTCATGGTTTATCATGTGAAAGGTGGCTACACTGAGCCACAGCGCCAGAGAGTTTTGTTTCGCCGACTCCACTGGCAGTGATTATTGAGAAGTAGCGGAGGGCAGTGCTTGTTGAGAACTCGTAGTAGTCAGTGCTTGCTGAGATGTCGTAGTGAAGAGTGCTTGTCGAGATGTGGCAGTAGTCTGTTTTTGTTGAGATGTGGTAGTGGCGAGTCGGTGTGGAGATATTGTAATGATTAGAGTGCTTTTCATCAATATAAATGAAGGTAACAAACTACTTTTCTTTTTTTTCTCATTATTTCAATCTCCTGAATAATGCGTCATTACAGGATCAGTCAACAAAGCATCTGGCTTGTGTTCTTGTATTAGAGCGTAAGTCTGGTTTTCTTGCGCAATTATAGTATTTCTAATTTTTTTTATCACGTCAGTATAAATGGTATTTGAAATTTCTTGTATTATTGAAGAAGAACCGTGCCAGATGTGTACGTTGAGTCATACTTCCACACACAGAACAGTTATACTTGTGCTTTGGTTTCGTAGGTTTTATAGTTGCTGGGGACTTAATTAATTAATTGTATTAACGGAAATTTTCATTTCATTCTTGTTGTTGTTCTATGCAGTCAGATTGCGTACAAATACTAATCAGGGCCAACCGTTTACGAAACAGCGTAATCGGACATACAGCTACGAAAAATAAAAATTATTTTCAAAATATATAATTAAGCCCCCATGCACATGTATCATGTGTTCGAGAGCCAGTTGTAGCTCCATTGTGAATGGTTCCACTAGGTATCGGCTATAGCTCCATTGTAAGTAGTTCCACTGTAACATGTGATAGGTGATTAGGCATAAAAGTGTCTTGTGTTTTTTGGTAGTCCTATTACGTGAAACATTGCTGGCCTATAGTTTGTCTGGAGTGTTGTATTAGCTGTTAGTTTTAGGTCATTGTGGCGTCTGCTTGAAATATGATTCCATATCTCAGTCGTATGATACTAGTTGTGAGGCTTTTGACGAGGAAATAAGTTATGCATATCATTTGAGAGAAACAGCTAAAACGTTACGTGTTTTGTTCGAACCCTGAGCAACTAAATTAATAAAAATACTACTGTGCTTTGGATGATCACACTGTGGTGTTGTTCGATGACATGTGGTTTGCGAAAGCGGTGTCCCAAATAGTACTGAATTTAATTGGTTGCCTTGTATCAATTTGTCATAATCTTGTTGTTCCTTTGTTCGCCGAATGTCAACGTGCTTAGTTGCGTCGTTGCCTTGTGTTGGTCTGTGTTTGCCTTGAGTACGTCAGTGAGTGGCTTGAGGTTTGCCATTGTGCGGTTTAGATAATTCTAAGGAAGGAGGAAGCTCCTACTTGTAGTGCAACTCTGGTCGACAAGACATTCGAAAACAAACTAAAATTGTCGTGTCAAACGCAATCAAGTTTCACTAGTGGCATGGCCAGCAGTGGAGAAACTAGGAATAATATAAACTGATAGCAAAAGCTTGGGATATTTGTGAGCGATCCACGGTCCCCTACTCAAAGATAAACATATTTTACTTGCCCAGGTTGAGGATAGACTAAGAATCGACAGCCAAGCGCCGAATTCGTCGAGCGAGTAATGCTGAGCAGTGATAAGTGGTTGAAATGGTGTGGCGGGAGGAGAAGTATCGTACCCGCTGATTGTGTATCCCCATTCATTGTGGACTGCCCCCCAGCAGATGTAAGAAATGTGCCGAATGGTGGCAATGTTTTATCCAAAAGTGATTATAAATACGGAGTGCCGATATTACGCGTTCGCGTCTACAAAGCGCGCAACTGGATTCCAATGAGGATAATGTTTGCATATTACTACAACATTGTTTGACGATATTATAATGCAAATGACCTGTGTTGAGATTAAACATGAGCAGAAATGTATGAAATCGGTAAAGACAGTTTCCAGTTGTCTAAAATGAGAATAGTAAACTTTACTTCTTGCAAATATCTTGCGACCTCGATTAATGGAAAACTTCTATTCTTTGAATACAGCATTATTGAGAAGCCGAAAACCGACTGAAACAACCTTCTTGGCGGTACAAACCAATTAACGCTTATCCATTGGCTCACAGTCATTAATATGAAAGGTTACGCCGCTATATTGTTCGACTGCTAACGAAGCCGTAATTTAAGCAGGCTTGAATCAGCTGCCCTGAAGCCAACAGTTTTTTGGCGGTCTGTGGATGACACTTTCATAGTGTGGCCTCATGGAGAAGATAAATTATTAGAGTTTCTACGTCACCTCAACTCCATTCATAGCAACATCCTGTTCACCATGGAAATAGAGAAAGATGGTTGTTTGCCTTTCTTGGATGTCCTGATTCGAAGGAAGAATGATTGTTCTCTAGGGCATTCAGTTTACCGGAAACCCACTCATACTGATTTGTACCTGCAAGCATCGAGTTGCCATCACCCATCGCAAACCATGAGTTTGCTTAAAACACTTGTTCATAGAGCTGATACTGTCTCAGATCTAGATAGCTTACCTCAAGAACTCGCCCATCTAAAGACAGTATTCAGCGAAAATGGGTATCCCATCCGGCAGATTAACAGGGCACTAACAGGTAAAACTAAGAAGCAGGAAGTGAATAAAGAGGAGAACATGCCGGAACAATCTTTAGCTTTTCTTCCTTTCGTTGGCAACACTCCGTTTAAAATAGCAAGAAGCCTCCGAAAATTTCAGGTAAAAGTGGTTTTCCGGCCACCATCGAAGATTGCGGACCTTGTGGGACCACTTAAGGACAATCCGTTACTACGAAAGGCCGGAATTTACAAGATACCGTGCCAATGTGGTATGGCTTACATAGGTCAAACCACACGCACCGTAAAAGAACGCTGCACTGAACATCAACGTTACACCCGCCTTTTGCAGCCAAGCAAGTCCGCTATTGCTGAACATTTTATTTCTACTGGACATTCAATGGGGTATGAGAAAACAATGATTTTGTCCACAGCAACGTCTTTCTGGGACTCCATTATTAAAGAATCCGTAGAAATAGGAATGGCGGAAAATCTGCTAAACCGTGACAGCGGCTACCAGCTGGATAGTGCATGGAATCCCATCATCTCCACGATTTGCTCAAATCGTAGACGACAGAGTGCGTCGACGGCCGCGGCAAATAGCAACGCAGAGGGCAACTGAGTTCCGCTATTACACCAGCGAGGGCGCTGCCGGCGGGCAGTGTGGTTCAACTATCAAGTTTTCGACGCATGCGCAGAATAGCCACAGTACGCTATATATTGCGGAACGAAGGACGTTTTCGCAGGATACAGATCCTGTACACCTCCCGTAAACTTGATCCTCCTCACCCGCTCGTCTCCCCAATCCTCTCCCATCCCCGCCCGCTGCCGCGCCTGTATTCCCACGTCCTGCCCGGTCTCCATCTCTCCACCCTCCTTACTCTCTCCCTAGGTGGCTTCCGCCAGCTCCCCCTCCCTGATGATGTCCTCCTCCCCTCCATCTACCCCTCCTATCAACTTTGACCCTGCCCCACCACCCACTTCCGGTGCCCTTTCCTTTAGGAACCCTCCCTCCCTCCCTTCTCTTCCCTTCCCTCTCCTTCTCTTTCCTTTTCCCCCATCCCCTCCCACCACCACTCTTCCCCCCCGGGCTTCCCCTCCCCCTTCCTCCCTCACCCCTTTCTCCCCTGCCCATGGCATCTCCGCTCTCTCCTCTCCCTCTCCCACTCCCCTTCCTCCTCCTCCTCTCTTGGCAGGTCCCCGGACTCGCACACGCATGGTGAACATTCGCGCGCCGGAGATCATCGCCGTCAGTGTCTAGTGTGTGTGCTTCGTTTTGTGTTTCGTGCAGTTACAACTCCACTGTTCACATGTGCCGTCGCAGCTCTCCGTGTTTTGTGCGCCGTGTCAACAAGTGTTAGTGTTTTTTCGTCCAACGTGAATGGCTTCTCGTTTTTTTGTTTTTTTGTAACTACTTTCTTTGCCCGCCATTTTTTGTATTTTCTGTGTCACCTATCTCATATTATTGTACCCCATACGGCTGAAGAGCAGCGTATTAAGCTGCTGCCAGCCCGCCTTGTATGAGGTGCTGAAATTACAATAAAGGAAAAAAAAAAGACGTTTTCGCGTCATTCGAGGGTTGGATTCCCTCTCTTCTTCATCGAAGAGTTTCACTGCCTGGGCTACTCTCAGGGTGCACCTTCGACGTGGAAGATCCCCGCCGTTTCCCTGCCGTGTCGTCTGCTCGCCGCCGCCGCCGCCGCCGCCGCCGCCGCCGCCGCTTGGTTGCCGCCTTCCGGTCCTCGCCGCCGCCGCCGCCGCCGCCGCCGCCGTCGCCGCCTGCCGGGGCTCGCCGCCCCCGCCTGGTCGCCGCCTGCCGGTGCTCGCCGCCGCCGCCGCCGCCTGCTGATCGCCTGCCGATCGCCGCCGCCGCCGCCGTCGCCGCCTGCCGGGGCTCGCCGCCGCCGCCGCCGCCGCCGCCGGTGCCCGCCGCCGCCGCCGCCATCCGGTGCCGCCTGGTCGCCGCCATCGCCGCCGTCCTGACCCTGGTCTACGGCCGTCTTCGTCTTCATCCGTCTTCGTCTTTGTCTGTCCCCAGTTTCTGTCCTTTCCTCTTCGTTCTGTTCGTTCTTGTTTCTCTCTCCCGTCATGTCCGCCCCCACCACCACTGTCACTACTACCACCACCGCCATTGTCTATACCTCCCCTTCCGCCGCCTCCACCACCATAACTTGGTGTGCCCAGTCCCACCCCCCTCCTTCCATTCCGCCTCTCCTCACTCTCCCTTCACCCTCTATCTCTGTCGCCCCCTCTCCCGCTTCTTCCTCCTGCTCCTCTCGTTCTGATCCCTTCCCCCCACTCCCCCAGCCTGTCACTGCAGCTCCGGCTCGGGTGGTGGCCCGTCGGGCCACTGCCCACGCCCAGCTGTCCCCGTCACCTTCGCCATCACCGCCGCCACTGCCACCGTCATCGTCATCGCCGCCATCGCCTTCGCCTTCACCGTCACCGTCACCATCTCCGGCGCCGACTCTGGCCCCGGGACCTGCCCCTCCCCGCCACATTCCCGTTGTTCCCGTCCCCCACACCTCCTCCTCCGCCGTCAAGCGCCCCTGTGGCACTCCTGCTTCCTCTGCTTCCAAAAAGGCTGCGCCTCGTCCTCCTTCCCCCACCCATGATGCCATGGAAGTCTCCCCGCCTGTCCCTGCCCCCTCATCCTCCTCCTCTCCCCCTTCCTTCTACCGCTACCTCCTCTCCCGTCCTGATCCCTCTCTCCTTGAAGCCCGGAACCTCACCCTCTTCCTTCGCCAGCATTGTCCTGGTGCCCCCATCTCCCTCCTCACTCCTCGCCGAGATTCGGTCCTCATCTCCTCCCCCAGCCCAACCCTCCACACCTACCTCCTTTCCCGCATCCCTGTCACCCGCTTTGGCCCTCATGCCTCTCTCACCCCAGCTCCTTCACCACCTCCCTCCCGCCAACCTCAACCTCCGCGTCGCCCGCCAACTCTCACCGCCGTGATCACTCGGCTTAGTCCAGTGATCACGGAGGAGGAGGTGTTGGCGGAGCTCAAGGCGCATCCCCATTTGGAGGTGCGTGCGGTTCGCCGCATACATAACGCTGCCGGCCCCACCCGCCTTATGCGGGTTTTTTCTGAGCACGCCCCCTCCATTGACCGTCTCCTGAAGGAGGGTGCCCTCCTTTTTAACCAGCGGTACAAGGTCGACCCCTCCCATTCCCCTCCTCAATCCCTGCGCTGCCAGAGGTGTCTGCGCTATAATGCGCACCCCACAGCTGAGTGCCGCGAGGCCCCCACCTGCCCGCATTGTCGGCAAGCGCACTTCCTCAGGCAGTGCCCTAACCTCCAATCCCCTCCTTCCTGCAATACCTGCAATCTCCCCCATCCCACCTACTCCCAAAAGTGTAAAGCCCGACCCCCTCCAACCACTCCTGAACTCACCGTCCCTGTCCGTCCCCTGGACGCCCCCACCCCTCCTGGCAATTCCCTTCATCCCCCCCCCCCCACCGCTGAGGACATCATCAGGTTCCTTACCATCGTCCTCCAGAATGTTCATCCCTTTCAGCGCCCACACACCCTCCAACAGATCTCCCTCGCCGCCCGTTCCATATTCCAACTCAAGATGTACGCCACCTACTCCAACAACCAGGCCCATTTCACCTTCTCCCGCCTCGACACCCTCGTGTAAATCCCTATCATGTCGCGACAGCAACGTATCCTTTTCAACAACATCCGCTCCCTACCCGCCAACAGGAACCTCTTCCTGCACACCCTTGCCACTCACCGCGTGGATGCCTTCCTCCTTAATGAAACCTTCCTCCAACCCCACCACACCATTCACACTTCGCCCTACCTCCTCCACCGCTCCGATAATCCCCTCCCAATTGCGCGTGGCGGAGTTGCCATTGGTCACCACCGCCAGATCCCCGTTCGGCTCCAACCTCTCCTTCCCGACCCCACCGAACACCTGATCCTTAGTCTCTTCTTCCCCGGCCTTACCGTTACCTGCGCCACCATCTACGTCCGCCCCAACGCTCCTATTCCCTTCGACTTCCTCTCCCACGTCGATCGTACCTTTTCCTCCTACGTGATCGCCGCCGACCTCAACATCCATAGTCGTTCCGCTGCCCAGTTACGGCGATGCCATCGGTTCCTCTCCACCCTTCAAGGTGACCTCGTCCCCATCCCCCGGCATACCCGTCCTGAATCCAACTCCACTCCTGATGTTATCCTCTCCTCCCCCAACCTCCTTGGCCGCATAACAGTGGTTGTCCTGGAGCCTATTGGTAGCGACCATCTCCCTGTCCTCCTCACCGTTTCAGACGGTCGTCGCCCTCGCCCCGACCCTCGTACTGACCCTCCCCCTAACTATGTCCACAACTATTCCCGAGCCGACTGGAATGCCTACCGGGATACCCTTTCCACCCAGGTCGATAGCCACCCTCTCACCTACCACCACCCTGATGATGTCACCCATGCCGCCTCCTTTCTCCAGCAGACCTTGTCTGAGGCCGTGGAGGCCCACGTTCCTACTGTCGCCATCCACCCCCACCGTCCTACCTTACCCCCACAGGCCGTTCTCCTCCTCCGTGAATCCCGTCGTCTCTACCGTGCCTTCCTCCGCACGCTTGACCCGGACACACTACGACGCCACCGGCAACTCCAGCGACACGTTCGTAATTTGCTCGCGGCTAAGAAACGCCGGGACTGGCGACAGACATACACCCGTTTAAATGCAACCTTACCAATCAACTCGTCCAAGTTCTGGACGGACTTCCGTCGCCTTACCGGAACTAAACCCTCCCCCTACTATCCTCTTCTCCACGATGATCACCCCTTCCCTGACACCCTTAGTAAGGCCAATCACTTTGCCTCCTACCTCTCCGATGTCTTCTCCATCCCCGACGATCCCCAGTTCGATTACTCCCTCTTCCCGGATATCCGCGATCGAACTGACACCTCTGTCCCTCCCCTCGCTCCTGGTTTCCAGTACTTGGACAACATTGCACACATAGAACTCAATGCCCCTATCACTACACAGGATCTCATTGTTACACTCCGCACCAAACGCAACACCGCTCCTGGTCACGATCGTGTCACCTACCGTCACCTTCGTGAAGCTCCTGTCTCTTTCCTCTCCACCCTGGCCAGGCTCTACAATGTAGTCCTGTCCACCGGTTACTACCCCCACCTGTGGAAAACCTCCCGTATCCTCATGTTCCTTAAACCTGGCAAACCGCCGTTCGCTGTCTCCTCCTACCGTCCCATCAGCCTTACCTCGGTCTTCAGCAAGGTCCTGGAATCTATCCTCACCCGTCGCATCCACCAGCATCTCCGCCAGCACCGCCTCCTTCCCGTCACCCAGTGTGGCTTTCGGCTGTCCTTCTCTTCCGACGACCTTCTCCTTCACCTCACTCATCTCCTTTCCGAACAGCTTAATTCCCGTCGCTCTGCAATCTTCCTCTCCCTGGACCTCGAACGTGCATATGACCGCGTATGGCATTCCGGTCTCCTCTTCAAGCTCCAAACCTTCGCCCTTCCCATTAACTACGTCCGTCTGATCGGCTCCTTTCTCTCCCGCCGTCCTTCCTATGTCACCATCCATAACACCGATTCCTACACCTTTTTCCCCTCCGCCGGTGTGCCCCAAGGCTCCGTCCTCTCCCCCCTTCTGTACCTGTTGTACACGGCGGACATGCCGCCGCCGTCACCCCCCATCCACCTTCTCCAGTTTGCCGATGAGACCGCCTTCCTTGCCCTTGCCCCCACCCTACAGCGCTCCCAACGCCTTCTCCAATCCCATCTTGACCGGTTCACCGCTTGGTGCAACCAGTGGTTGCTCAAGGTCAATCCTTCCAAAACCCAGGCGATCATTGTAGGCAAAACCACCACTTCCTTCCGCCTCCTTGATTTCTATCTCACCGTCTATGGCCATCCCATCGCCCTCACTCCCACCCTTAAGTACCTTGGCGTCACCCTCGATCGTCGCCTCTCCTGGACTCCCCATCTCCAGACAATCCAAGCCAAGGCACGTTCCCGCCTCCGTCTCCTCAAGCTCCTTTCTGGCCGTACGTGGGGTCTGGACCCCTCCACCATCCTCCACACCTATAAATCCCTCATCCGCCCTATCCTTTGTTATGCCCATCCAGCATGGATCTCCGCTCCCCCTACCTTTTATCAATCCCTCCAAATCCTTGAACGCCATGCTCTCCGCCTCGCCTATCGCATCCGTCTCCCCTCCCCCACGCGGATCCTCTACGATCTCATCCCCTTCCCCCACCTCCTCCTTTTCCTTGAAAGGATACGGATCCTGTACACCTCCCGCAAACTCGATCCTCCTCACCCGCTCGTCTCCCCGATCCTCTCCCACCCCCACCCGCTGCCGCGCCTTTATTCGCACGTCCCACCCGGTCTCCACCTTTCCACCCTCCTTACCCTCTCCCAAGGTGGCTTCCGCCAGCTCCCCCTCCCTGATGATGCCCTCCTCCCTTCCATCTACCCCTCCTACCAACTTTGATCCTCCCGCCCTCCTCCTGTACTTATTCCTCCGTGCACCCTCCCTCCCTCCTCTCCCTTTTCCCTCCCTCCTCCTTTTCTCCCCCCCTCCTCCCCCGGGCCTCCCCTCCCCTGTTCCTCTCCTCCTGCCCCCGACTCCTCAGCCATTGGCATCCTTTTTCTCCCCTCTCCCCCACCTCCCCCTTCTACCCCTCTTGGCAGGTCCCCGGACTCGCACACGTTACGTGGACATTCGCGCGCCGGAGGTCGCCGCCATCAGTGTTTTGTGTGTTTAGTGTTTAGTGTTCACCGTCCCCTCCGTCGTTCACCAGTGCCATCATCATCTTCAGTGGTTGTGCGTCGTCTCATCAGCTAGCAGTGTGGATTATCGACGAGTGTGAACGGCTCCGTGATTGTCTCTATGTGTCTCCTGTTTTATTGCCCACCGCTCTGTGACTTCTGTGTCTTCTCACTGTTTTTGCTGCTTGTGTCTTCTATGGCTGAAGAGCAGCGTAGTGTGCTGCTGACAGCCTCCCTGTTGTAAAGGTTTTAAAATACCAATAAAGTAAAAGAAAAAAAAAAAACGTTTTCGCCAGTCTGCGACGGCTCACCTGAAGATGACTGGCAGGTGCCCAGTTGAAATATCGTGCGAAGTATTGAACGACGACCGGCTGTAAGACCGAAATTTGTTTGAATAATCAGGGGTATTTAGTCTTGGCTACGTTGCCTAGGACTTATTCTTACAATCAACAATAATAAATACTTAACTGTGGATGGAGTAATGCAACTAAATTTCAATAGTCAAATATCGCGAAAAGAAACAATATCATCTGGAATATACTGTGCAATAATATCTTATATATTGTGAACAAAATTATTGTCACTGTGTCAAAAATTAGAAGCAATGCCAATGAACAGGGTCGGTAAGTGTGAACGTTAGTATCAAACAGTCGAAGCAATGCCAATGATCAGTGTCTGTAGCTGTGAACGCTACAACCTGCGTGAGAAGCTCTGAAATTCACACCTTAAAGAAAGACACGCATGGGCATTATAGCGACAAAACTTGTGGAATATTCTTCACAAACTTAGTGAAGAAATGTTTCCTAGTGGTTTTATGCCTGAAACTGATTTTTGAATGGTTAAAATCTGTTGGTTTTACATGAATCCACAAACTGAAATATCTACGTTAATTGAGACAATAGCGGTGTAATTTTTGAGTGACATCACAGAGGCTCGCAGGGAAAACCAAGTCAAACAGTAGGGCGTGGCATGGTGAATCTCCACGCTGCCAGACCTGAAGCACTGAAGGGATATGAACATCGCAGACGAGCTGAACTGCGCCGTGCGATACTAGCGACTTCAAGAGACAGGGCTTGAAACACGACGTGACGACTTCAAAATCTACTGGCGAAATTACAAACTAATACAGCAGCAGCAGCATCTGCCAGCATAACTAGAAAAATAGAATGATAAGAAGTAAAGAGTAACTCATGAATAATGTTGGAAGCCAAAACATTATGACCACCGCCCACTGCGATGTTGGATTTCACCTGGTGGCATTGCAGGAATGTGACGCAGTGACGAAAAGTCTGTAAGCAGAACAGACATGGGTGTGGAATCACCATAGCAAAATATGCGCTCCAAATGGAGAAGTCCACTAAGGTAAGAGACTTTGACAAAGGGCAGATTATTATACGCAGAGCCTATGGGAGAGTATTTCGAAAACGGCGAAGCTGATCGAGTGTTCCTCTGTGCTGCCGTGAGCATGTATGGGAAGAAATAAAAGGGCACTGACACCATTAATAAGTGCTAAATTGTTGGACGTCCACGATTCGTCAAAGAACGTAGGTTTTGGAGGCTTCTCTGCCCAGTAAAGTTGGGTAGATGGTGATCTCTATAATCTCTGCCACAAGAGCACAATGATTGTGCACGCAAAAGTGTTTCGGAGCACACCTTCCATCATACATTGTTGAACACGGATCTCTGCAGCATACCACGCTACGTGTTGACATGTTGACCCAACGACGTCGTCAATTACGATTGCAGTGGGCATGGGACCATCGGGATTCGACCGTCGTAGAAAGGAAGCGTTTCGGCTCTTCGGGTGAATCACGTTCTTGCTATACTAGGACGGTTGTCGTCTCCACAAACGTCGTCACCGAAGTGAACGACAGCTGTAAATGTGCAGTGAGCCACTGACGAAGGCTCGTGGGAACGATGTTAAAGTATAGGAAACATTCAGCTGCACTAGCATGGGACCTCTGGTAGTAACGGAAGACACACTAATAGCCGAGAACCACTTGCATCCCTTCGTGAATGATGTCTTCCTCGACGGCGATGTCATCTTTAAGCATATAATTGTCCGTGTCTCTGGGCAGAACCGTGCTACAGTGGTTTGAGGATCATTATAGTGAACTCAAGTTGATGTCTTGACCATCAAATTTGCCTGATGTAAATCCTATGGAACCCGTCTGGATCACTATCGGGTGCCATCACCGCGCACGTATATCAGTGGCCTGCAATTTACGCGAATTGCATGACCCGTGCATATACAGGTGCAACGCCACATATCTCTATAGACCTACCAATAAACTGTCGGATCCCTGTAACGCAGAATCAGTGAGGTATTTCTTTCTAAAGACGGACAAATAAGCTATTAAGCAGGTGGTCGTAATGTTTAGCTCATCAATGCATACTCTTTTTTGTAATCTTTAATAGCTTTTTCAGCCTGTGAATACAAGAGCGTTATTTTGGGAAAGGGGGGAGGGATGTAAGGCCTCCACTATTCTATATTGAAAGACGCGAAGCGTGATTTATTCGCACAGGTACAGGATAGGTAAAATGTCGAGAATGCTCAGTGAATAGTAATGTTGTCAGATACACTTCAGCTGTAGCTCGTGGTTCTAATACGGTACCGGCTGATCATGTGTCTCTATTCGCCGTGGACTGACCCCCAGAAAACGTAAGAAATATATCAAATGGTGACAAAGTAATCGAAAATTAATTATAAAGGGGATGTGGTCATATTATGCACTCATGTCTATTGCGTTGTGCCAGCCGGGGTGGCCGAGCGGTTCTAGGCGCTACGGTCGCAGGTTCGAATCCTGCCTCGGGCATGGATGTGTGTGGTGTCCTTAGGTTAGTTAGGTTTAAGTAGTTCTAAGTTCTAGGGGACTGATGACCCTAGAAGTTAAGTCCCATAGTGCTCCGAGCCCTCAATTGCGTTGTCAGTGGGTTACATTGAGGATAATGTGTGCAGATTATTAACAGTATGTGACGATATTTCAATGAATCAGACCTTTACTGAGATTCAACATAAAGAGAAATGCACACAATGGTAATGACTGTCTCCAGTTGTGTTTATGAAGGATCTATAACTTTATTCATTGCCAACTTTTTGCGATCTAGATTAGTGCAAAACCTGCATTATTTGAATACAACCAATATCCGATTGTAACAACTGACATAGCAGTCAAAACCCATTAGTGCTTACCTATTAGCTCACAGTCATTAATATAAAAGATTAATATTCTACGTTATTCAATGGCTAACATTACCGTAAATTAATCAGGGGTGTTTCATTATTCGGAATCGACTGCATGCTTTATGAGTAGTTCTGAAATATCGGTAGAACCTCCAGATGTGAGCACAAGTTTTGATTCTCCACGAAAGAGATATAAACCAGATCGGAGCGTGGAATGTCAGATCCCTGAATCGGGCAGGTAGGTTAGAAAATTTAAAAAGGGAAATGCATAGGTTAAAGTTAGATATATTGGGAATTAGTGAAGTTCGGTGGCAGGAGGAACAAGACTTTTGGTCAGGCGAATACAGGGCTATAAATACATAATCAAATAGGGGTAATGCAGGAGTATCTTTAATAATGAATAAAAAAAATAGGAGTGCGGGTAAGCTACTACCTACAGCATAGTGAACGCATTATTGTGGCCAAGATAGACACGACGCCCACGCCTACCACAGTAGTACAAGTTTATATGCCAACTAGCTCTGCAGATGACGAAGAAATTGAAGAAATGTATGATGAAATAAAAGAAATTATTCAGATAGTGAAGGGAGACGAAAATTTAATAGTCATAGGTGAATATAGATTGGGGGGAAGAAATGAAAGAGGAAGCCGCCTGGTAGAATTTTGCACAGAGCACAATCATAGCTAACACTTCGTTCAAGAATCATAAAAGAAGGTTGTACACATGAAAGAAGCCTGGAGATACTCGAAGGTTTCAGATAGATTATATAATGGTAAGACAGAGATTTAGGAACCAGGTTTTAAATTGTAAGACATTTCCAGGGGCAGATG
This sequence comes from Schistocerca piceifrons, assembly GCF_021461385.2. NCBI lineage: Eukaryota > Metazoa > Arthropoda > Insecta > Orthoptera > Acrididae > Schistocerca > Schistocerca piceifrons. The sequence continues at coordinate 193,478,692 of NC_060142.1, read as the reverse complement.
TGGACTCTGACCACAATCTATTGGTTATGAACTGTAGATTAAAACTGAAGAAATGGCAAAAAGGTGAGAATTTAAGGAGATGGGACCTGGATAAACTGACTAAACCAGAGGTTGTACAGAGTTTCAAGGAGAGCATAAGGGAACAATTGACAGGAATGGGGGAAAGAAATACAGTAGAAGAAGAATGGGTAGCTTTGAGGGATGAAGTAGTGAAGGCAGCAGAGGATAAAGAAGGTAAAAAGACGAGGGCTGCTAGAAATCCTTGGGTAACAGAAGAAATATTGAATTTAATTGATGAAAGGAGAAAATATAAAAAATGCAGTAAATGAAGCAGGCAAAAATGAATACAAACGTCTCAAAAATGAGATCGACAGGAGGTGCAAAATGGCTAAGCAGGGATGGCTAGAGGAGAAATGTAAGGATGTAGAGGCTTGTCTCACCAGGGGTAAGATAGATACTGCCTACAGGAAAATTAAAGAGACCTTTGGAGAAAAGAGAACCACTTGTGCGAATATTAAGAGCTCAGATGGAAACCCAATTCTAGGCACAGAAGGGAAAGCAGAAAGGTGGAAGGAGTATATAGAGGGTCTATACAAGGGCGATGTACTTGAGGACAATATTATGAAAGTGGAAGAGGATGTAGATGAAGATGAAATGGGAGATATGATACTGCGTGAAGAGTTTGACAGAGCACTGAAAGCCCTGAGTCGAAACAAGGCCCCGGGAGTAGACAACATTTCATTAGAACTACTGACAGCCTTGGGAGAGCCAGTCCTGAGTAAACTCTACCATCTCGTGAGCAAGATAAATGAGACAGGCGAAATACCCTCAGACTTCAAGAAGAATATAGTAATTCCAATCCCAAAGAAAGCAGGTGTTGACAGATGTGAAAATTACCGAACTATCAGTTTAATAAGTCACAGCTGCAAAATACTAACGCGAATTCTTTACACACGAAAGGAAAAACTAGTAGAAGCCGACCTAGGGAAGATCAGTTTGGATTCCGTAGAAATATTGGAACACGTGAGGCAATACTGACCCTACGACTTATCTTAGAAAATAGATTAAGGAAAGGCAAACCTACGTTTCTAGCATTTGTAGACTTAGAGAAAGCTTTTGACAATGTTGACTCGAATACTCTCTTTCAAATTCTGAAGGTACCAGGGGTAAAATACAGGGAGCGAAAGGCTATTTACAATTTGTACAGAAACCAAATGGCAGTTATAAGAGTCGAGGGACACGAAGGGGAAGCAGTGGTTGGGAAGGGAGTGAGATAAGGTTGTAGCCTCTCCCCAATGTTATTCAATCTGCATATTGAGCAAGCAGTGAAGGAAACAAAAGATAAATTTGAGTAGGTATTAAAATCCATGGAGAAGAAATAAAAACATTGAGATTCGCCGATGACATTGTAATTCTGTCAGAGACAGCAAAGGACTTGGAAGAGCAGTTGAACAGAATGGATAGTGTCTTGAAAGGAGGATATAAGATGAACATCAACAAAAGCAAAATGAGGATAATGGAATGTAGTCGACATAAGTCGGGTGATGCTGAGGGAATTAGATTAGGAAATGAGACACTTAACGTAGTAAAGGAGTTTTGCTATTTGGGGAGCAAAATAACTGATGACGGTCGAAGTAGAGAGGATATAAATCGTAGACTGGCAATGGCAAGGAAAGCGTTTCTGAGGAAGATAAATTTGTTAACATCGAGTATAGATTTAAGTGTCAGGAAGTCGTTTCTGAAAGTATTTGTATGGAGTGTAGCCATGTATGGAAGTGAAACATGGACGATAAATAGTTTGTACAAGAAGAGAATAGAAGCTTTTGAAATGTGGTGCTACAGAAGAATGCTGAAAATTAGATGGGTAGATCACATAACTAATGAAGAGGTATTGAATAGGATTGGGGAGAATAGAAATTTGTGGCACAACTTGACTAGAAGAAGGGATCGGTTGGTAGGACATGTTCTGAGGCATCAAGAGATCACCAATTTAGTATTGGATGGCAGCGTGGAGGGTAAAAATCATAGAGGGAGACTAAGAGATGAATACTCTAAGCAGATTCAGAAGGATGTAGGTTGCAGTAGTTACTGGGAGATGAAGAAGCTTACACAGGATAGAGTAGTGTGGAGAGCTGCATCAAACCAGTCTCAGGACTGAAGACCTCAACAACAACAACATAGATAGAAATGGCCAAGTGACCTTGTGTTCCTCAGAAGCCAATATCGGTTAAGGAGGTGGTGGGAAGCATCTTCTTGTACTCTGCCAATATCTGAGGCTTTAATGAAACGAAATGAGTGCACATGTGTCATTCAAAGTATTTTCCATCGCTGGCCACTACGTTCTCTCATATTTCGGGCAGCGTACGAATCCCGCATCGAAAAAATTGTTCGTCTTTAGAAGCAATCTACGAATCGATACAGTTTGTGACTTCTTTATGAGATCGGAAGTGTTGGTCAGACAGGCCATGCGCCATTGATCTAAACAGGTGATAGTCAGAGGAACCAATGTCTGGAGAATACGCCGAATGGGGTAGGACTTCCCATTTTAACGTTCCTAAGTACGTTTTGACGTCTTTTGCAACTCGGGGTCGAGCGTTGTCGTGCTGCAAAATCACTTTATCATGCCTCTCGCTGTATTGCTACCGTTTGTCTATTAATGTTCTGCTCAGTCGCATTAATTGGTTTAGATAAAGAGCACCCGTGATTGTTTCACTTAGTTTTCACACCAGATGCAGAGCATGATCTTGGAGCCGTGAATATTCGGTTTGGCCGTCGACGTGGAAACATGGCCGGGATATACCCATGACTTTTTGCGTTTAGGGTTATCGTGAAGAACCCATTTTTCATCCCCGGTCACAATGCGATGCAGATATCCCTTCCGTTTTAGCCTCTGAAGCGACTGTTCACAAACGCCGTTCAACGTCTCTTGGTTTCAGCTCACATGGGACCCAAGTTACTTCTTTCTGAATCATGCCCGTAGCCTTGAGACGTTTTCAAATGGCTTGCCGTGTCACTCCCACTAATCGTGCCAGTTCTTCCTGAGTTTGGCTCGAGTCTTCAGTCAGCAATGTCTCCAAATCTGCATCTTCGAAAACATTCTCTCTTCCACCATTATGCCTGTCTACGACATTAAAATCACCGTTCTTGAAGTGTTGAAACCACTCACGACTCGTGCTTTCGCTAATAGCGCCCTTACCATAAGTAATTGAGAGCATTCGATGAGACTCAGCCGCAGTTTTCTTCATACTGAAAGAAAGAGTAACCCCTCCCGCAAAGACGAGAATTAGGCTCGTAATCTGACATTTTCAATCAAGAACAACTTTATGATGCAGACACAAATCTACTAATGTTTGAATGGGGTTATGTTGACCGAGTTCCAAGCTAACTGCTTGACGTCTGCGATCTGTTTCTTTCGACCGCTACTTACGGTTGTCGCCACCTATCGGCAAACGGCGGAACCGAAGTTGTACACCTTGTAGCTTTTGCATGGAGTGTCACATAGCTCGATGAACTTGGACCATAAATAAAAATGACTGCTACAGTATAGTGCAGAAGATAAATGAAATAAATACCCATTGACACGAACTGAAACGACATTTTTATTCAAAGCCTATAGTTACACTGAAGTTGCCACGATTCGTGATGTTCTCCTGGTCATTACAAACGGTGGCATATGTTTTTCATACCGTGCATGACCAATCCGGACAAACTGCATGCTCTGCATCGTGCTCCCATGCTGGCCACAAGCTTGGTAAGGAGTTGCTGCTGCAGGGCGTTCCATTCCCCCAACAGCGCTGCATGCGGAAGTGCTGTCGTGCGTCCCATCAACAAACCATGTCACACCTGCTCGATGGGATTGAAGCGGGGGAAACGTGCACCCCAGTCCATTCGCCGAATATCCTCTCGTTCCAAGATGTTCTCTGCTTGTGCATTTCGATGCGGTCGGGCGTCTGTAAAAATGAAAACACGCACACGAGGAAGGAGTACAGCGTCACAATAACGTTGACCGAGGAGTGTACCGTGTTCAAAGATTTGGAGGTCAGTACACCCATGCAACATTGTACCTCCCCACACCGTAACACATGGACCACCAAAATGAGCAATTTCGGCAATACTGGACGTACTCTGTACGGGACAGGTGGGAACACATAATCCACCCAGGACGGCTTTCGTATCTGACTTCATTTCTATGGATGACAATGAGCGGCAGCACCGAACAGCACAGGTGGAAGAGCTCTTATAATAGTAAGATATCGGGTGAACTGACAGACCTGCCCATCCCCCCAACTTAAATTCCATTGAGTACGTGTAGAGTGCGGAGGGTGACGTAGTGTAGCACGTCCATGTGCAGCAACGTCTGTTTAGCGGTTGTCACACTCGCTAGTGGAGGAATAGAATTCTCTGTCACCTTAACTGCTTATCTGGGACCGATGACCATGGCAGTCTGGTCCCTTTAATCCCCCAAACCAACCAACCAACCAACTGCTTATCAGCCTTGTGACAAGCATGAGAGCACTTTGCAGAGCATTCAGTGCCACTCGTTGCGATCTATTAGGAATTATGTTCACGGTTTGTGGTGTCCAAGAAAGCATAAGGTAAATATTACTGTTTGTAAAAGTGCCATTTCTGTTTGCCGTCTTATTGCGTATTTTTTCTGTTACCTTCTGTACTATACTACAGCAATTGTGTCTATGCATGATTATACTCGTGTTTTCATCAGCTTCATTACTTTGAAGTGATGCATAATGAAAAAGTTGGTTTACTTGTGTATTTGCTGATGTCACACTTCTTGGTGTGGTGGGGAAGTTAGAGGGGGCGAAAGGGGAGGGGGGCGGGAATCATCAGTCTTCTGGCTCCACTTATTTGTTGAATACATTCTAATCTCTGTCTTCCACTACAGGTTTTGACCACTACAGTTCTCTCTACTGCCGTTGACCTCCTGCACCTTCTTCCTGACAGTATTCTCCATATGTTTCTTTACTCACCGAATCTGAAGAAAATTTCCTCACTTCTAATACCTGATTTACAAAACATCCTTCAACGACATTCTCCAGCGATTAGATTCTCTCCTCTTTCCGGCATTCCCACATTTCACGACTCTCTTCCATACTACACTGGCTTAAAAAGGATTCTCATAAATTTCTTCCTCAAATTAATGAGACTTCTCATATCAGTAGATCTCTTTTCACTTCAAAATGGTTCAAATGGCTCTGAGCACTATCTGTGGTCATCAGTCCCCTAGAACTTAGAACAACTTAAACCTAACTAACCTAAGTACATCACACACATCCATGCCCGAGGCAGGATTCGAACCTGCGACCGCAGCGGTCACGCGATTCCAAACTGAAGCGCTTAGCACCGCACGGCCACGCCCCTCTCCGATTTCCTCACGCTTACTCAGCAGCCTTTCCACTTTACCTTCACTTCATTTCCTATTTAGTTCACTGTTAATAGTGAAATATTCCTGTTTTTTCCTGAGAAATTTTCTACTTCTCACCTTCATCAATCAACAGTTTTCTTCTCTGTCCCAAGGTTTCTTCTCAGTTACCTTACTCGTATCTACATCTGTCTGTCCAATCTTCGTGACTGTCCTTTACAGAAATGTCCATTTAACTGGAAATGTGTACTTTGGTTTTCATTATTGCAGTACTTGCAGCGTCGGAGCACTTCAAATACAGAGCATCATTCTTCAGAACATCAGTATTTCACCTCTTTCCAAACTGGTTGTTCTGTGCGATTCTCGTACCCCGTATCGTTACTACACTCCTGGAAATTGAAATAAGAACACCGTGAATTCATTGTCCCAGGAAGGGGAAACTTTATTGACACATTCCTGGGGTCAGATACATCACATGATCACACTGACAGAACCACAGGCACATAGACACAGGCAACAGAGCATGCACAATGTCGGCACTAGTACAGTGTATATCCACCTTTCGCAGCAATGCAGGCTGCTATTCTCCCATGGGGACGATCGTAGAGATGCTGGATGTAATCCTGTGGAACGGCTTGCCATGCCATTTCCACCTGGCGCCTCAGTTGGACCAGCGTTCGTGCTGGACGTGCAGACCGCGTGAGACGACGCTTCATCCAGTCCCAAACATGCTCAATGGGGGACGGATCCGGAGATCTTGCTGGCCAGGGTAGTTGACTTACACCTTCTAGAGCACGGTGGGTGGCACGGGATACATGCGGACGTGCATTGTCCTGTTGGAACAGCAAGTTCCCTTGCCGGTCTAGGAATGGTAGAACGATGGGTTCGATGACGGTTTGGATGTACCGTGCACTATTCAGTGTCCCCTCGACGATCACCAGTGGTGTACGGCGAGTGTAGGAGATCGCTCCCCACACCATGATGCCGGGTGTTGGCCCTGTGTGCCTCGGTCGTATGCAGTCCTGATTGTGGCGCTCACCTGCACGGCGCCAAACACGCATACGACCATCATTGGCACCAAGGCAGAAGCGACTCTCATCGCTGAAGACGACACGTCTCCATTCGTCCCTCCATTCACGCCTGTCGCGACACCACTGGAGGCGGGCTGCACGATGTTGGGGCGTGAGCGGAAGACGGCCTAACGGTGTGCGGGACCGTAGCCCAGCTTCATGGAGACGGTTGCGAATGGTCCTCGCCGATACCCCAGGAGCAACAGTGTCCCTAATTTGCTGGGAAGTGGCGGTGCGGTCTCCTACGGCACTGCGTAGGATCCTACGGTCTTGGCGTGCATCCGTGCGTCGCTGCGGTCCGGTCCCAGGTCGACGGGCACGTGCACCTTCCGCCGACCACTGGCGACAACATCGATGTACTGTGGAGACTTCACGCCCCACGTGTTGAGCAATTCGGCGGTACGTCCACCCGGCCTCCCGCATGCCCACTATACGCCCTCTCTCAAAGTCCGTCAACTGCACATACGGTTCACGTCCACGCTGTCGCGGCATGCTAGCAGTGTTAAAGACTGCGATGGAGCTCCGTATGCCACGGCAAACTGGCTGATACTGACAGCGGCGGTGCACAAATGCTGCGCAGCTAGCGCCATTCGACGGCCAACACCGCGGTTCCTGGTGTGTCCGCTGTGCCGTGCGTGTGATCATTGCTTGTACAGCCCTCTCGCAGTGTCCGGAGCAAGTATGGAGGGTCTGACACACCGGTGTCAATGTGTTCTTTTTTCCATTTCCAGGAGTGTAAATTGTGATCGGAACCTATATCTTCTAGTGGTAATGCCTTAATTGCACTATCTCATTTCAGAATCTCAACCTCTCTTCGTGATGTTATACAGCTTGAATCTTTCCCTGTCTCCAGGCGGGTTTCATTCGTATCTCCTCTGCTTCTCGTTTATGATCTGTCTTTTCGCTGTTACTAGCCAAAATTTATTTAAAACTCAATTAGTCTCATTCCTCTCTCATTCCCACTATATTCTATATTCTCCAGTGGTTGTCTCGTATTTCTTCCCCCTAATACTGTGTTTCAGTCCGCCATGGTTATTAGAGTTTTGTCTCCTTGTACGAACTCAGTATCAGCATAGTCTTTATTTACCTATTCTGCAATTGCTTGTGACGTAGGCTTGTATATCTGAACATTGCTGTTGATTTGCTTTCGATACTGACGAGAATAATCCTATCGCTGTATTGTTTACAGATACTCAGTGTTTTTCCTTCCTGTTCAGGACGATTCTTAATTTCTGCTGTTGTTAATACACTCAAATACAAAAAACCGGTGTACCACGAAGAAATTCTCCGAATGGGAAGGAAATCGCTGGATTTGATATATATGTACAGACTAACAAATAATTACAATTTCATAATAACTGGACTATTTATTCAAGGTAAGGAGCTTCACAAATCTGGTACAGCTCTGGCTGCTATGCAAGCAATTACTCGGCGTGGCATTGATCGACAGAGTTATTTAACGTCCTCCTAAATGATATCGTGCAAAATTTTGTCCAGTTGGAGCATTAGAACGTCAAAATCCCGAGATGATTCGAGTGCCCGATCCATAGTATTTCAAAATCAGTGTAACTCTCATCGTGTACGGGCGGGCATTACCTTGCTAAAATGTAAACCCAGATGGCTGCCATGAAGGACAGCAACGCGGGGCGTAGAATATCGTCAAAGTAGTGTTGCGCTGTAAGGGCATAGCGGACGGCAACCAGGCCCTAAGCCCTGGTTGTAGGGCCGTACCGCGGAAAACAGCAATTTTGGTACCCAATTGGTCATCGGGACTCTTTTCGAGGAAGGATCTATCACCTAAGACAATTCTACTCCAGTCAATGAGATTTCAGTCCGAAGACATGTCTGCAAGCGCCATAGATGATTGTGGGATACCAATCTGTCTGGCTCCCGCCAAGCAGACGGCCTCCTGGAGAGATGGTTAGGGCTGCCAATTATTTTCATAGCAGGACCCCTTTGGTTGCCATCGGCGGCACCCATATAGCACAGCGGTACGTCGACTATCTTCTATGGCTCGCTTCGATACCCTTCGTGGGAAACATACCTGGGCTTACATTTCAGCAAGGTAAATCTAATCCGTACAGGACGAGAGTTTCTATTGCTTGTCTTCGTGCTTGTCAAACATTAATTTGGCCAGCAAGATCGCCATATCTCTCCAGGACGGAGAACGTTTGGAGCATTATGGTCAGGGCGTTTAGACCTTCTCCGGACTTTGACGATCTAACGTGCCAATTGGACAGAATTTGGCATGTTATCCCTCAGGACCATATCAATAACTATCGATCAATGCCACACCGAATAACCAACCGCTTGCATTAGGGTCAGAGGTGAATCAATGCGTTACTGACTTGCTCAATTTGTGGAGCTATTGCTCTTGAGTAAATAATCCGTTTCTTCTAAAACTGTAATCATTTGTTTGTCTGTACATGAACATCACATCCACCGATTATCGTCCCATTCTCATAATTACTCCACAGTGCGATGAATTTTTTTATTTTAAATTTTCTGTTTTTATGTTTATTTATTTGTTTTTTGTGTTACCCTATCTTCCTTGCATTTCATTTCACTGACATACTGTATGAGGAGAGAGCCTTCGAATTTCCATTTTCAGGTTTTCTAATTACTCTATTACGCTCATACCTCGGACATTCCACAGTCCGACTTGATAGCGTTATCCGTTTTATGGTTATTCAGTCCCTTCTCAGGGATCCTATATGGGGACTAAGCAATAATCCATTTGCCAATGGAGAGATCGTAAGTTTGACGGGCTGTTTCCCCTCCTAAGGACAAGAAGCTACTCCCAACGACTCTCCGCCCATTCGCCCTTTTTGAAGAAGTTGGTAGAAGGAGGGTGACTCATTATATTGGAATTCTTCGGCCACAGTTGCTAATGGTTTTTATTCAAAATATAAGCAGTCGCTTTATCGATTCTGGAACCCAGACAGTCAAAGACGCTACCCCTACACAAAGGGTTTATTATACAAGAAAAGAAGGACTTCGAATTGGAAGTCATAGAGAATACAATATTCGTCCAGGAGTTTTAGATAGCTTTGGAAAGTTTGCGTAATATCGAGTCAGAAAGGTCAGATAACATCCCTCCCCAATTCTTAAAATCATTGAAAGAAGTTGCAGCTGTGCAGTCAGTGCGTCGGATAACCAAGCGAAGGGGCCCGTTTTCGATTACCACATGGGTTGGAGATTTTCTCTGCTCGGGGACTGGCTGTTGTGTTGTCCATAGGTTCATATCGTCAAAACTGACACTGCACTATCGAGATGGCTGTATGGGCACATCCGAAAACCCATAACTTAAAAGAATAAAAAATAGATTTTAAAAATTTGAAAGAAAATTGAATTTCTGTTACACGATGATGATATGAGTGTGAAGAAAGGTGGTGGTACCGAAGGGACAGTTACGACGTGCTTGACAGTGGAAGCAAGAAATAAGGCAACTGAAGATACCTTGATACGATTTGTCGACCCAGAAGAGCATTCGACAACGTGAATTGGCGAAACATTTTTGAAATTCCCACGAAAATTATCATAATCTCTGCGGATAGACGACTAATACACTACGTATACAAGAATCATGGGTGAAGAATAAAAACTGAAGAAAAGCGTCCTTAGGTTTAAAAGGGGTAAGGCGTCATTCATCCTGTAAAGTGATGATGTAATGTTAGAAAGAAAAGGAAGTTTGAGGAGTATAATTAAAATTCAACGTTGAGAGATATAAACGATAATATTCCTTGATGAAATTTCTCAGTGAGGAAGAATTACAAGACCGTTTGAATGGAATGATGTAATGAGCGCAGAGTATGGGCTGAGAGTAAACCAAAGAGATACGAAAGTAATGATGAGCAGCAGAAATGTTCGAGAAAAAAAATGGTTCAAATGGCTCTGAGCACTATGGGACTTAACATCTCACGTCATCAGCCCCCTAGAACTTAGAACTTCTTAAACCTAACTAACCTAAGGACATCACACACATCCATGCCCGAGGCAGGATTCGAACCTGCGACGGTAGCAGTCGCGCGGTTCCAGACTGAAGCGCCTAGAAGCGCTCGGCCACCAGCGGCCGGCATGTTCGAGAAACCCAATATCAAAATTGGGGACACGAAGTAGACGATGGGGGTCAATTCTGGTACCTTTGAACCAGAGCAACACGTAACTGACGATTATAGTTTCTCGTATCAGAAATATTCATACACACAGTTATGTGTATATAACTTTTGCCCGGAACCCTGGTCACTTCCAGTGCCTTTCTGTTTCTTAATTAAGTTTATCTTCTTTTAGGATGCTAGACATAGTGGGCATCGGAGCATATGATGAACAGTTGGTCTTCCCCATCGTGGCATCGAATATCGTCTGGATCAGTGTAGCCACAAGTTGCCAAATTAACCTTTGATCTGTCCACTCCACATCTCAGTCTTTCTAGACACTTCTAAGTCGTCCATTCCTCATCACAATAAGGAGGTTGAGTTTAATAAACTCTTTTCCAGGCAGGGGAACGCAGGTTTTAGTTTGAACCTAGGTTTTTCAGCTGTGCGGGTTCTATTCTTGTTCGCATAGAGGATGCCCTCCCCCATGAATCATGGACCTTGCCGATGGTGGGAAGGCTTGCGTGCCTTAGTGATACAGATAGCCGTACCGTAGGTGCAACCACAACGGAGGGGTATCTGTTGAGAGGCCAGGCAAACGTGTGGTTCCTGAACAGGGGCAGCAGCCTTTTCAGTAGATGCAGGGGCAACAGTCTGGTGATTGACTGATCTGGCCTAGTAACACTAACCAAAACGGCCTTGCTGTGCTGGTACCGCGAATGGCTGAAAGCAAGGGGAAGCTACAACCGTAATTTTTCACGAGGGCATGCAGTTTTACTGTATGTAAATGATGATGGCGTGCTCTTGGGTACAATATTCCGGAGTAAAATAGTTCCCCATTCGGAGGGGAGGTGGCGATTAGTGTTTAACGTCCGGTCGACAACGAGGTCATTAGAGACGGAGCGCAAGCTCGGGTGAGGGAAGGATGGGGAAGGAAATCGGCCGTGCCCTTTCAAAGGAACCATCCCGGCATTTGCCTGAAGCGATTTAGGGAAATCACGGAAAACCTAAATCAGGATGGCCGGAGACGGGATTGAACAGTCGTCCTCCCCCATTCGGATTTCCGGTCGGGGACCACTCAGGAGTACACAGTTATCAGGAGAAAGAAAACTGGTGTTCTACGGATCGGAGCGTGGAATGTTAGGTCCCTTAATTGGGCAGGTAGGTTAGAAAATTTAAAAAGGGAAATAGATAGGTTAAAGTTAGATATAGTGGGAATTAGTGAAGTTTGGTGGCAGCAGGAACAAGAATTGCGGTCAGGTGAATACAGGGCTATAAGTACAAAATCAAATACGGGTAATGCAGGGGTGGTTTTAATGATGAATTAAAAAATAGGAGTGCTGCTAAGCTACTACAAATAGCATAGTGAACGCATTATTGTGGCCAAAATAGATATGAAGGCCATGGCTACCACAATAATACAAGTTTATATGGCAACTAACTCCGCAGATGACGAAGAGATTAATGAAATGTATGAGCACACAGTATGGTTTGAGAGTAAATCGGAGAAAGACGAAGGTAATGAGAAGTAGTAGAAATGAGAACAGCGAGAAACTTAACATCAGGATTGATGGTCACGAAGTCAATGAAGTTCAGGAATTCTGCTACCTAGGCAGTAAAATAACCAATGACGGACGGAGCAAGGAGGACATCAAAAGCAGACTCGCTATGGCAAAAAAGGCATTTCTGGCCAAGAGAAGTCTACTAATATCAAATGCCGGCCTTAATTTGAGGAAGAAATTTCTGAGGATGTACGTCAGGAGTACAGCATTGTATGGTAGTGAAACATGGACTGTGGGAAAACCGGAACAGAAGAGAATCGAAGCATTTGAGATGTGGTGCTATAGACGAATGTTGAAAATTAGGTGGACTGATAAGGTAAGGAATGAGGAGGTTCTACGCAGAATCGGAGAGGAAAGGAATATGTGGATAACACTGATAAGGAGAAGGGACAGGATGATAGGACATCTGCTAAGACATGAGGGAATGACTTCCATGGTACTAGAGGGAGCTGTAGAGGGCAAAAGCTGTAGAGGAAGACAGAGATTGGAATACGTCAAGCAAATAATTGAGGACGTAGGTTGCAAGTCCTACTTTGAGATGAAGAGGTTAGCACAGGAAAGGAATTCGTGGCGGGCCGCATCAAACCAGTCAGTAGACTGATGACCAAAAAAAAAATGATGAGATAAAAGAAATTATTCAGATAGTGAAGGGAGACGAAAATTCAATAGTCATGGGTGACTGGAGTTCGATAATAGGAAAAGGAAGAGAAGGAAACGTAGTAGGCGAATATGGAATGGGAGTAAGGAATGAAATAGGAAGCCGCCTGGTAGAATTTTGCACAGAGCATACCTTAATCATAGCTAACACTTCGTTCAAGAATCATAAAAGAAGGTTGTATACATGGAAGAAGGCTGGAGATACTGGAAGGTCTCAGATAGATATTATAATGGTAAGACAGAGATTCAGGAACCAGGTTTTATATTGTAAGACATTTCCAGGGGCAGATGTGGACTCTGACCACAATCTTTTGGTTATGAACTATAGATTAAAACTGAAGGAAGTCCTAAAAGGTGGGAATTTGAGGAAATGGGACCTGTATAAACTGAAAGAACCAGATATTGTAGAGACTTTTAGAGAAAGCATTAGGAAACGATTGACAAGAATGGAGGAAAGAAATACAATACAAGAAGTATGGGTAGCTTTGAGAGATGAAATTGTGAAGGTAGCAGAGGATCAAGTAGGTAAAAAGACGAGGCCTCATAGAAAACCTTGGATAACAGAGACATTGAATTTAATTGATGAAAGGAGAAAATATAAAAATGCAGTAACTGAAGTAGGCAAAAAGGAATACAAACGTCTCAAAAATGAGATAGACAGGAAGTGAAAAATGGCTAAGCAGGGATAGCTAGAGGACAAATGTAAGGATGTAGAGGCGCATATCACTAGTGGTGACATAGATACTGCCTACAGGGAAATTGAAGAGACCTTTGGAGAAAGAGAACCACCTGTATGAACATCAAGATCTCAGATGGAATCCCAGTTCTAAGCAAAGAAGGGAAAGCAGAAAGGTGGAAGGAGTATACAGGGTGGTCCATTACAACAGAACGAAACTCGTCTAGTTTGAAGGGGGAAACCAGATGGCGCAATGGTTGGCCCGCTAGATGGCGCTGCCATAGGTCAAACGGATATCAACTGCGTTGTTTTAAATATGAACCCCCAATTTTTATTACTTATTCGTCTAGTACGTAAGGAAATATGAATGTTTTAGTTGGACCACTTATTTCGCTTGGTGCTAGATGGCGCTGTAATAGTCACAAACGTATAAGTACGTGGTATCACGTAACATTCCGCCAGTGCGGACGGTATTTGCTTCGTGATACATTACCCGTGTTACCCGTTTACCAATTGCGTAAAAGGCCGATATCGTGTTGATGTATGGCTATTGTGATGAAAATGCCCAACGGGCGTGTGTTATGTATGCTGCTCGGTATCCTGGACAACATCATCCAAGTGTCTGGACCATTCGCCGGTTAGTTACGTAATTTAAGGAAACAGGAAGTGTTCAGCCTCATGTGAAACGTCAACCACGACCTGCAACAACAAATCATGATGCCCAAGTAGGTGTTTTAGCTGCTGTCGCGGCTAATCCGCACATCAGTAGCAGACAAACTGCGCGAGAATCGGGAATCTCAAAAACGTCCGTGTTGAGAATGCTACATCAACATCGACTGCACCCGTACCATATTTCTATGCACCACGAATTGCATGGCGACGGCTTTGAACGTCGTGTAGAGGTCTGCCACTGGGCACAAGAGAAATTACGGGAAGATCACAGATTTTTTGCACGCTTTCTATTTAGCGACGAAGCGTCATTCACCAACAGCGGTAACGTAAACCGGCATAATATGCACTATTGGGCAACGGAAAATCCACGATGGGTGCGACAAGTGGAGCATCAGCGACCTTGGCGGGTTAATGTATGGTGCGGCATTATGGGAGGAAGGATAAATGGCCCCCGTTTTATCGATGGCAGTCTAAATGGTGCAATGTATGCTGATTTCCTGCCTGACCGAGTGGCGGTGCACTTCCAACATGATGGATGTCCGGCACATAGCTCGCGTGTGGTTGAAGCGGTATTGAATAGCATATTTCATGACAGGTGGATTGGTCGTCGAAGCACCATACCATGGCCCGCACGTTCACCGGTATCTGACGCCCCCGGATTTCTTTCTATGGGGAAAGGTCAAGGATATTTGCTTTCGTGATCCAGCGACAACGCCTGACAACATGCGCCAGTGCATTGTCGATGCATGTGCGAACATTACGGAAGGCGAACTACTCGCTGTTGAGTGGAATGTCGTTACACGTATTGCCAAATGCTGTGAGGTTGACGGACTTTATTTTGAGCATTTATTGCATTAATGTGGTATTTACAGGTAATCACGCTGTAACAGCATGCGTTCTCAAAAATGATAAGTTCACGAAGGTACATCTATCACATTGGAAAACCGAAATAAAATGTTCAAACGTACCTGCGTTCTGTATTTTAATTTAAAAACCTACCTGTTACCAACTGTTCGTCTAAAATTGTGAGTCATGTTGTGGACTGGCAAGACAGCCAATCCACTGTGACGGGTAGCCGAAAGGCACGCGTTTAAGCTCACGCAGACTGGCGTGAGGTCTGGAACTGGACAAGGTAATTAATATAGCCAATAACGTACGTAGGTGCTGGAAAACTTAACTTTAATCCACAATTGGTGAACATCGGTCTGACGGTAGATGCATCACAAGATAAATAGCAAATGATAATGGCGCCTTGCTAGGTCGTAGCAAATGACGTAGCTGAAGGCTATGCTAACTATCGTCTCGGCAAATGAGAGCGCAATTTGTCAGTGAACCATCGCTAGCAAAGTCGGCTGTACAACTGGGGCGAGTGCTAGGACGTCTCTCTAGACCTGCCGTGTGGCGGCGTTCGGTCTGCAATCACTGATAGTGGTGACACGCGGGTCCGGCGTATACTAGCGGATCGCGGCCGATTTAGGGGCTACCACCTAGCAAGTGTGGTGTCTGGCGGTGACACCACAAGTCATATGTTTGTGACTATTTCAGTTCCATCTATCATAAAGCGAAATAAATGGTCCAACTAAAAGATTCATATTTCTTTACGTACTACACGAATATGTAATAAAAAATCGGAGTTGCTATTAAAAAAAACGCAGTTGAAATCCGTTTGACCTATGGAAGCGCCATCTAGCGGGTGAACCATTGCGCCATCTGGTTTCCCCCTTCAAGCTAAACAATTTTCGTTCTTTGTAGTTTTTTCGTTTGGCGCTTATTTCGTGAGATATTTGGCCCGGTCACGATCAATGGACCACAATGTATAGAAGGTCTATACAAGGGCGATGTTCTTGAGGACAATATTATAGAAATGGAAGAGAATGTAGGTGAAGATGAAATAGGAGATATGATACTGTGTGAAGAGTTTGACAGAGCACTGAAAGCCCTAAGTCGAAACAAGGCCCCGGGAGTAGACAACATTCAAAAATGGTTCAAATGGCTCCGAGCACTATGGGACTTAACTTCTGTGGTCACCAGTCCCCTAGAACTTAGAACTACTTAAACCTAACTTACCTAAGGACATCACACACATCCATGTCCGAGGCAGGATTTGATCCTGCGACCGTAGCGGTCACACGGTTCCAGACTGAAGCGCCTTGAACCGCACGTCCATACCGGCCAGCGAGACAACATTCCATTGGAACTACTGACAGCCTTGGGAGAGCCAGGCCTAACAAATCTCTACCATCTAGTGATCAAGATGTATGAGACAGGCGAAATACCCTCACTTCAAGAACAATAAATAATTCCAATCCCAAAGATAGCAGGTGTTGACAGATGTGAAAAATTGCCATGGCTGTAAAATACTAACACGATTTCTTTGCAAACGAATGGAAAAACTGGTAGAAGCCGACCTCGGGGAAGATCAGTTTGGATTCCGTAGAAATGTTGGAACACATGGGGCAATACCGACCCTACGACTTATCTTAGAAAATAGATTAAGGAAAGGCAAACCTGCGTTTCTAGCATTTGTAGACTTAGAGAAATCTTTTGACAATGTTGACTGGAATACTCTCTTTCAAATTCTGAAGGTGACAGGGGTAAAATACAGAGAGCGAAAGGCTGTTTACACTTTGTACAGAAACCAGATGGTAGTTATAATAGGCGAGGGGCATGAAAGGGGAGCAGTGGTTGGGAAGGGAGTGTGACAGGGTTGTTGCCTCTCCCCGATGTTATTCAATCTGTATATTGAGCAAGCAGTAAAGAAAACAAAAGAAAAATTCGGAGTAGGATTAAAATCCATGGAGAAGAAATAAAAACTTTGAGGTTCGCCGATGACATTGTAATTCTGTCAGAGACAGCAAACGACGTGGAAGAGCAGCTGAACGGAATGGCCAGTGTTTTGAAAGCAGGATATAAGATGAACAGCAACAAAAGTAAAACGAGGATAATGGAATGTAGTCGATTTAAATCGGGCGATGCTGCGGGAATTAGATTAGGAAATGAGACGCTTAAAGTAGTAAATGAGTTTTGCTCTTTGGGGAGCAAAATAACTGATGGTGGTCGAAGTAGAGAGGATATTAAATACAGACTGGCAACGGCAAGGAAAGCGTTTCTAAAAAAGAGACATTTGTTGACTTCGAGTATAGATTTAAGTGTCAGGAAGTCTTTTCTGAAAGTATTTGTATGGAGTGTAGCCATGTATCGAAGTGAAACGTGGACGATAAATATAATAGGCAAGAAGAGAATGTGGTGCTACAGAAGAACGCTGAAGATTAGATGGGTAGATCACATAACTAATGAGGAGGCATTAAACAGAATTGGAGAGAAGAGGAATGTGTCGCACAACTTGAGTAGAAAAAGGGATCGGTTAGTAGGGCATATTCTGAGGCATCAAGAGATCAACAACTTAGTATTGGTGGGCAGCGTGGAGGGTAATAATCGTCGAGGGAGACCAAGAGATGAATACACCAAACAGATTCAGAAGGATGAAGGTTGCAGTAGGTACTGGGAGATGAATAAGCTTGCACAGGATAGAATAGCATGGAGATCTGCATCAAGCCACTCTCTGGACTAAAGTCCACAACAACAATACAATGGATCCTATCATGCTACACTTTCTTTCGTTCCTCATTTACTGCTCGATTTCTTCCAATAAGAGTTGAGGCCATTCCTGCGAGTTACCAAAGCCTTTCGACTGGAGTGGATTTCAAGAAACCTGTTATGATTCTGCAGGTACTATTGAGAACTGTGTCTACTTGTCTGGCATCTGTTGAATTGTAAGAAACAGGATATGCATACTCCGACGCAGAATAGCAAGTTCCTTTGCAGAAGTTCATGCGCAGAAGATAGTGCCTGGTGGAAGCTTTTGACTTGCAGCTCATGCATTGCATCTCGAAAGTAAATGATCTAGTAAGTGTCACTCCTATATAATACCATCTTTAATTTGCCACTAGTTTCCCTGTTTCTCAGATGAAAAAAAACACACTTGTGTCTTGGAGAGGTTTGGTTTCAGTTGGTGTGTGATGTAATAACTGGAAAGTGGTTTAAGGCATTCGTGGGTGTGAACACTGATTCAAAATCTGTGCTTAGGATGGCTAAAGCAAGGTCATCGGCATTAGTGACGGAGAATGGAAAAACGACATAAGAAACAGAGGAGCAGAGACATAGATACCATTCCCTGCCAAACAAATCAATTATTATAATATATACATTTCAGTTCGAGGAAAAAATTACTGAGAAAGGAAGTTCAGAGCACATTATTCCATAGAAATTAATCATGGTCTGCTCGAAACCCGAAAAAGAAGGGAATCAAAGCATTTGAGATGTGACGATACAGAAGTATGTAGAAAATTGACTGATAAGATAACTAATGAAGAGGTTCTCCGTTGATTGGCCGAGGGTAGGAATATACAGGTAATACTGTTAGGAACAGTGGTTGTCAAAGGATTTTTTCCTCAAGAGCCAGTTCTGACTCTGTAGGCCGGCATCGTGGGGCACGTATGTCTACATTTACATCTACATGGTTACTCTGCAATTCGCACTTAAGTGCCTGGCAGACGGTTCATCGAACCATTTTCATACTACTTCTCAACCATTCCACTCTCGAATGGTGCGTGGGAAAATGGAACACCTATATCTTTCCGTTCGAGCTCTGATTTCTCTTACTTTATTATGATGATCATTTCCCCTACGTAGGTGGGTGTCAACAAAATATTTTCGCTTTCGGAAGAGAAACTTGATAATGGAAATTTCGCAAATAGATCTCGCCGCAAAGAAAACCACCTTTGTTTCACTAACTGACACTCCAACTCGCGTATGATATCAGTGACACTCTCACCATTATTGCGCGATAACACGAAACGGGCTGCCCTTCTTTGCATTTTTTTGATGTCCTCCGTCAATCCCACCTGGTAAGGATCCCACACCGCGCAGCAATATTCCAGCAGAGGACCGACAATTGTAATGTAGGCTATCTCTTTAGTGGGTTTGTCGCATCATCTAAGTGTTCTGCCAACAAAGCGCAGTCCTTGTTTCGCCTTCCACACAATATTATCTATGTGGTCTTTCCAATTTAAGTTGCTCGTAATTGTAATTCCTAGGTATTTAGTCGAATCGACAGTGCTTAGAATTATGCGATTTATCGTATACCCAAAAATTTGTCGGATTTCTTTTAGTACCCATGTGGATGACCTCCTACTTTTTTTGTTTAGTGCCAACTGCCACTTTTCGCACCATACAGAAATTCTCTCTAGATCATTTTGTAATTGGAATTGATCGTCTGATGATTTTACTACACCGTAAATTATAGTATTATCTGCAAAAAATCTAAGGGGGCTGCTCAGATTATCACCTACATCATTTATATAAATCAGGAACAGCAAAGGGCCTATGACACTACCTTGAGGAACGCCAGATATCACTTCTGTTCTACTCGATGATTTGCCGTCTGTCACTACGAACTGTGACCTCTCTGAGAGGAAATCACGAATCCAGTCACACAACTGAGACGATACTTCATATGCACGCAATTTGATTAATAGTCGCTTGTGAGGAACGGTATCAAAAGCCTTCTGGAAATCTAGGAATATGGAATGGATCCGAGATACCTTGTAGACAACACTCATTACTTCATGGGAATCAAGAGCTAGCTGTGTTGCACAAGAGCGGTATTTTCCGAATCCGTGTTGATTATGCATCAATAAGTCTTTTTCTTTAAGGTGATTCATAATGTTCGAGTACAGTTCCAAAACCCTACTGCATATTGAGGTCAGTCATATGGGTCTATAATTCAATGGGTTACTCCAACTTCCTTCCTTGAATATTGGTGTGACCTGTGCTACTTTCCAGTCTTTAGGAACAGATCTTTCGTCAACTGAGTGGTTGTATATGATTGCTAAGAAAGGTGCTATTGTGTCTGGATACTCTGAAAGGAACGTGATTGGTATACCGTCTGGAATGGAACACTTGCCTTTCTTAAGTGATTTGAGTTCTTTCGCAACACCTAAGATATCTACTTTTATGTCACTCATGCTAACAGCTGTTCTGGTTTCTAATTCTGGAGTATTTACTTCATCTCCTTTCGTGAAGGAAACTGTACTTAGTAACTCCGCTTCAGTGGGACCACCATCGGTAACATTTCCATCGCTGTCGCGCAGTGACGGTATTGACTGTTTTTGCCACCGGTGTTCTTTACAAACGACCAGAATCTCTTTGGGGTTTCCAACCATATTTTGAGACAATGTTTCATTGTGGAAACTATTAAAAGCATCTGACGTACGCGGATAATTTCGAGTTTCCGTGAAACTTAGCCAGTCTTGGGGATTTTGCGTTCTTCTGAATTTGGAATGCTTTTTCTGTTGCTTCCGCAACAGTGTTCTAACGTGTTTTGTGTACAACGGATGATCAGTCCCGTCTCTTATTAACTTATGCTTTATGAATCTATCTATTTCTGTCGATACTGTATCTTTGAATTTGAGCCATATCTGGTCTACACTTACATAATTAGCTTGGAAGGAATGGAGACTCTCTCTTAGGAAGGCATCAAGCGAATTTTTATCTGCTGTTTTAAATAGATATATTTTGCGTTTATTTTTAGTGGTTTTGGTTGATATGGTTTGGAGCCTCGCGACAATGACCTTGTGTCCTCTAATCCCTGTATCCATCATGACGCTCTCTATTAGATCATGATTACCTGTGGTTAAGAGGTCAAGTGTGTTTCCGCAACGTTTTACAATTCGGACGGATCTTGTTACTAATACCATACACCTACATAAAGTATTGACTATTCTGCATTTCATATTCGCTGCCACTGTCAGTGACTCCAGGCTGTGAGACTGACGGATTGTTGCTGTGCTGTCTGTGTGAGCGGACTACTAAGCGATTAATAATTGTACTATACCTAAATGCCCTATGCAGTGTAACACAAGATCACAACTCTTTACTAAATCTTTTGAGCGTCATTTTCCTTGTAGTAATTACAATTTATTACAACAGCCTTAGTTTCGCATTCGTTGCTACAAACATGAACTGCCTTTAAAGACGATCGCTCAAACATGCGCGTTCACTAATCGATGTTATTTCCGCGTTAAAATTTATGTAATAGCAGCTGCTTGGTACGTTCGCACATGTCCGAGAGTTGGCAGTACTGGAAAAGAAACAACAAAACATTCTGTCTATCACAGACTCTAACCCGCAGGAGCTGAGTTACTTATATCACTACGCTGAGGCAAGCGGCCAACTTTACTCGGTTCATGACCGAGTGAACTAACGTCAATCAAAATTAAGCACATCTTGAAATACTGCTGACTCTGTAAGTATTTTTGTTTGTTACTGATCATGAAAACTACACACTTCAGAAGTTCGTAACATTAGTTGACATTTTTAGATTCAGTTGGTAGTTACTAGATGCATATTATTATAAAATACCGCTGATAACCACAGGCCGCGGGTAGACGAAGACTGCTACAGACCCATGCCAACAGAAACCGACTATGAGTTCACTGCCACAGGACACTGCCGTAAGAAATAGTGGTGCATAGCAATGGTTCAAAAAGCGTGAATATGATAAGGTCAAGAAGCTGCTGGGCACAAGAGAGACATCGGAAAAGGAAACAAATGCAGCAGGCATTGATATAGAATGGCAACAAATCGAATATAGGGCAAAAATGGAGAGGAGAACCAACCCGTTCCTTCTTAATGTAAAAGAAAGGTCAATAATTTCCTACTAGCTTCCGACTAAGGGACCTACAAACTCTAAAATTAATTTTTACTCGGCAGCTAAGTGAGCACTGATTTCAAACTTGTGGCTCGACCCTGGGGTCCTTGCCTTCGGTGGCCATGTGCTCTACCGAGTGAGACATCAAAGCACCCATCCTCGTAGCTTCACTCCACCAGTACGCCATCTACTACCTTATAACTTCACGCCAGTTATCCTACGTACCTTGCGGAGCTAGACCTCCTGGAAGAAAGCATACTGTGGAGACACAGCTTAGCCACAGCCAAGGGTTTGTTTCCAGAATGAACTTTTACTCAGTAGTGGAATGTGTGCTGGTTGAAATGGCAGATTAAGTGCCCTAAAAATAACCCCCTCCCCCCGGATCCTGGCTTAGCTATGTCTCCGCAACATCCTCTCTTCCAAGAGGGTTAATCACGCAAGGTATGTAGGAGAACTTGTGGATGCTTGTAAGGTAGGAGATGAGGTAAGGACGAAAGTTAGCCTGTGAGGGCGTGGCGTGAGTCGTGCTTGGCAGACTCAGTCAATGGAGCACTTGCCTGCAAAAGGCAAACGTACCAGGTAGGAGTTCCACTCCCAAACATAGTTTTATTCAGCCAGGAGGTTTCGAGCTATACACTACCTGTCGGGACTTCGTCCATATCCCAGCTACTTACTGAAAATATTCCAACACACCTCGGAAACTTGTCGGTGTAGACAAATTGACACCCTGGATCACATTTTCTGGGAATCTGCAGTTACACAAGATGTTACGGACCAGGACAGGAACGTCTTTGGCAATACATTAGTGTACAACGTAAAAAGGAATGAGGAGCTGTGGCATAAGCTGAACCTGCTGACAACCAAATCATATGCTTACGAACTGCAAGCCTACATGGCCAAGAGATACCCAAGAATCCACTATATGATGATATGACAACGAGACGCACCACAACAGAACATACAGTTTTAACTGTGGTATCGCGTATCGATACCACCGCGCAGGCATCATAGCAACGGAGTTGCAAGTTTCCGTCTGACATCGGCAGAGGTAGTAAGAAACCCGGTGGACCCAACCATGCGCATCCGCTATGCCACACCTCCAGCAGCTATACCCCGCCGGCGAAACATTGCACTTGACAGTTCGCTTTTTGTCTAGTTAGGTTGGCTATACTGTAATAGCGATGTTGCAACAGCAGCCTCTATACACACAGCAGACGATAGTTTTCCGTCCCGTCTCGTAAATGCAAGCGATTGAGCAAATACAGTGTATATAAAAACTCATTTTTAGTTGTACTACAATGACAGGAAGTAAACAACCGTATAATAATGCATGTAAAAGCATAACAATGCGCAACCTTTCGATAACGGAGCAAAGAAATACAAAAAAGAAGCATGTGACGACTGGTACTTTAAAATCAATAATGTACGTAGTTTACAAAACAAATAATAGCCGAGATTGCAATAAATAACCAATATTAGTAATTTTTCAGTCACCAATTTACAGCGATAATGGCGCAATTCCATCCAGCTCGCCATCGTCACTGTTGTCCGATTCATCGCCAAAACTGTCTCCATCGTCGACATCAGCAAGACAAATCATTAATTGTTCTGTTCATGGCCACTGATAATGCCTTCTATTGTCTGTGCTGCTCGTATAAGCTTCTCGACGTGCTCTACTTTTTTTCTCCATGAGGCTGCATCCACAGTCACAAGAGCCTCACGC
Source organism: Schistocerca piceifrons (assembly GCF_021461385.2). Lineage (NCBI taxonomy): Eukaryota > Metazoa > Arthropoda > Insecta > Orthoptera > Acrididae > Schistocerca > Schistocerca piceifrons. The sequence continues at coordinate 193,455,150 of NC_060142.1, read as the reverse complement.
AACAGCTTTTCCACCTCTGTTATTGTAAAAGACTTGTTGTTGTTCCTTACATACATTTTTACATCACTCCATATTAACTCAATAGGGTTGAAATGGCAGTGATATGGTGGCAGCCTTATTACAGTATGACCCTGCTCCTTGGCAATTTCGTCTACTACATATGTAGTTGTCGTAGGCTTATTTTCTTTGACAAGAAAATATAACAGAACCTTTGTCATACTCATATCCGCTGCAATATTTCGAGCCTGTAACCACTGCACCATAACTTCTTTCCGATCATTTGTGGTTGGGGCTTTGTTGTGTATCACCGAATGATATGGAGCATTGTCCATTACAATTGTTGTAGGGACAGGAAATTGTTTAAAAGGTTCCTGAACCACTCAACAAATCGTGTGTGATCCATATCTTCATGGTAATCACCAGTCTTTTTTGATCTAAAAACTAAAAGTGCGTCAGGGACAAAACCACTGGAGGAGCCTGCATGGACCACAATTAATCTAGGTCCTCTTCCCGTCGGCTGATGGCCGCTACTGCTGGGTGTGTTATCCGTCCAACATTTACTGACAGCTTCCCTAGCATTAACCCACGTTTCGTCTAGCCAAATTATGGAATGAATGTCTCTGCCCACAATTTTGTGCAGGAAAATGCTACGAGCGGTAACAATATGTGCCCTCTCTAACAGTACTTTGCGTCCGTCTAGCGTTTTGTAACGGAAACCCATATTTTTAGCAGAATTTTTAGTAATGTTTTACCACCCCTGAAGAGTTGTCTTTCTTTTAAAGAGATTAATAACTTAGCTATAGTCGGATACTCTTTTCTGCTGTAGTAAGCATAAACATGCCTACGAATTGTATCAGTCTGGAAAGAATTTGAATCTGTGATAGGACTAGGCCGCTTTTTCTTCTTTCCCGGGGTTGATAAAAATGTATTATTTGATCCAGACAGCTCGGAATCATTACGGCTCACTTCAGTATCTTCCAAGTTTTGTAGTAATACTCCCTTACTTACTACGGTTCTTGCACTAATACCAAGAGTTTTCGACGTACGTTCCACCACTTTGTCGGCAGGAATTGATGGCTGTCCATAAATGCTTACGTAGTTTTTCTCCTGCTCGTAAAACTCACGAGTTCTGCGTAGTAACTCCAGTGCCTTCGACGCAAAGGATTGTCACTAGGTGAACGAAGTCTTTTCGGTGGCATTTTCCAAGTATGTAAACTCACAACGTAACAAAAGTCACAACGATATAGCACACAGTACAACGAAACCACACGGTAAACAACATACAATTCACGTTGTATACACATTCACTAAACAAAGCCGGCAACGCGGGAACTTTGACGTCGCAGCACGTGAGTAACAGCAGTGCTCACTGCGCTGTTAGTGGCTGGCGCCCCACGCTGAACGCCTAGCGCCTATCGTTCTTCACTTGTTACTCTGTTACGCTGCCAACTACATACGCAAACGTTAAGTGCAATGTTTCAGCGGCCCGGGTATAGGCACCTCTAGCGCACTCTGCTGCCTCAATATAGGACGGCTGGTGGTAGCGGCTCTCCCCTCTCGTACTTGGAGCCACATCGCTACAGGAAGCTACTCACAAGAAAACTCCCCGCCGCACCCTCCTCCTTCCCCCCCCCCTCCCTCCCCCCGAGATTTCGTGGTAAAATGTTGCAGTGGATAGTTCGTCAAAAACTGAACACAGAAAATCATGAAAACAGGAAAAGGGTGCACTGAACTGTGAAAAATGAAGTAAAATAGAAAAAAATAAATGGTCCAACCTCAAGATGTGTAAGAACTACAGCATCGTGGTTGTGTGGTCCCGTTGTTGGACTGAAAAGTGGGGGATCTGTGTTCAAATTTTTTGACAAGATTATGAACGTTCCGTGCGCCCATTGACGTGTCTTTTCTTCTTCTATAGCTTAGCAATCGTCATACAGTATAATGTTTAAAGAATATGAGTCATGTGGTAATTATACATTACCGTCGCAAGTAAATGTGAAAGCAGGCGAGATGCTGCTTAGACCTCTCATAGAAATCGAAATAACAAATAAACGGATGTGAACTATGTTACAACAAAAGAATTAAGGAATCGAAACTTCCAAACCGGAATGCAAGAGTCATATCATGTTGTACTTGTGTTGAACAAACAGTATATACGTACGTCTGGAGGTCCTTTCCTTACACCTCGCTTTTGCAAATGGGCGTTACACCACGACACAGACAAAAAATTGAATACAGCGAAAAGACACGTCAATGACCAGTCGGACAGTTGATAATTTTACGGAAAAATATTACGGGCCGCAACAGAGATTTCAGTACGGATCTCACACTTCTCAGTACGACACCATGACCACATAAGCAGGGCGCCGTGACTATTCAGTTTCGCTCGATGTTGCACACCTTGAGCTTGTACCGTTCACTATTTGATTTTGCTTCTTTTTCAGATTTCAGTACACCTTCTTGCTATTTCGTTCGTGACCCATTTTCAGTTTTTGATGGGCTGTCCACTCTGCCGTCTTGCTACTAAATTTGAGGGTGGTGCTTAGGGGAGTTTAACTTGTCAGACGCCCGCCCAGTCGACACCAAGGCTCGTACTCTAATGCAGGCAACCTCTTCGTTGTGGGCATTATCAGTTGGGCACTAATTTTTGCTGTACTGCTTGAAACGTCTTCGTCTGCATCGAAAAATACAAATTAAGTAAATCTGCTGTTTTCTGTGCAGACTTGTTCGCTCATTATTTCAGATCCTGTTCAGGTTTCTTACGACTACAGTTGCCGCACTATTTTGTAGCCACGGCTCCTTACCGTTGTATAATGAGACGTACGCAGCATCTGGCAGCGAGCAGTAGTACCTAAGAGTGGCGGCCGTCTTATTGCTTTCTTCCTGTTCTGTCTGATTTTTGCTTGCTTCTTGGTGTTTGTCATTGTTTTTGTGGGTACCCAGTGTTTCCCTCTCTTGTGCTCTTTGTGCTCTAGGTTGCGTGTTTGCTGTTTTCGCACGACTTTTTGCTTTATCAGTGTTATTTTTACTTCTTGCTGTTTGCCCTAGCACGTTGCTTAGTTACTATGGCTGCCAAGCCACAATCGCCTGCTTCGCCGCCTGCAGTTGATCCAACTCAGGTTATTCGGTTCCTCAGTCGACAAGTGGCGCAAGTGCTTGAATGGATGAATCACTTCATGATGGTGCAGATGCCTTCACGCAATGTGCCGGACCCAATGGCAGCGCCACTGTCTACAGTGCCTGCGCATATGTCGCCATTTCCTGGATTTCACGAGGCGAAGGGAGAGTACCTTGCACAGTTTAAGGTGCACCTTGCCCACGATGAGAATGACTGTTTATTTCCTTTGCTCAAAACTTTTGTCATTTTTACCCCATAGTTGGTGCATTATTAGACTTTATTACAGGCATTGACAAGGTATTATGAGGACAGGGAACAAGTTCCAGATGCCCGTTATCAATTCTTTAGGTCGTGTAAGCAACATGGACAGACATACTGTCAGCAGGTGTATGAACTGCATGTCCTAACTAGACAGTGTAGATTCAAATGTGACTGTGTCAAATATTACTGTGACACCATGGTCCGTGATGCCATTAAGCAAAATGTCGCTGCCTCTCGAATTCTGAAACAGGTTCTTAAATACGCAGACCCTATCTTGCAACAAGTTATGCAGACATCAGTCCATCAGAATCCCTGCGAAAGTGCAGCAGATGGTTTTGAGGTAGCTCCTGTTTTTTCCGTAGCCGCCAGCTCGCGAACAGCGCCCCGGCCGGCCACAGTCACAGCGTGCTCGGCGACACGCAGCGCGTCTGGCACAGGTTGTGAAGTCATACCATCGCTGTAATACGCCATAAATTGCCGATCTTGCCCGTTGAGTGAACCGACTTGCTTGTTTTGCGACCAATGGGGGCGTGTACCGCCTGGGAACTTACAGAACCGTCGGGAACCCCTTCCGTTACTCCTTCACACAAATACAAGTCACAATCAGTGTTTAGTGTGTTTTCGAAGCTAATAGTATCGTTAGTGCAAAACAACATCGTAACAGCCGTTCAGGAGCCTCCCAACTCATCTGCAGTGCCACGTGAGAACAACACAGATTTTGTACCTCTGACTATTGCTGGACAACCAGTCCGTATCCTCGACACGATAACTTTGCTCAAGAGTAGCATTTATGAGTTGCTTGGTAAAACTACGCTGTGCACATCGTGCTATATGCTGACGGGGTATAACGGGCAAGACATTCCCGTGTTAGGCACTTGTGGCCTTCCAGCAACTTCCCGAAATTTGCCAGAGACTGTGTGAGAGTGTGCTAATATTTTTTATGCAGACTATTTTTATTTTTTGGGTTAATAATTCAGGACAATGTACTTTCTGTTTCTCCCTTTGTTCGCCGCTTGGAATGGCAGCGTGGTTTGAGGCGCCATGTCACGGACTGCGCAGCCCCTTCCGCCGGAGGTTCGAGTCCTCCCTCGGGCATGGGTGTGTGTCTTGTTCTTAGTATAAGTTAGTTTAAGTAGTAAGTCAAGGGACCGATGACCTCAGCAGTTTGGTCCCTTAGAAATTCACACACATTTTCTCCCTTTGATCATCGGGACGGTGTTGTTATGTGCAGAATTTCAGGGTTTGTTTCCGGGGGTTTAGGCCGGGCCAATAATTTTTTTGTCCTTGTCACAATGAAGGACAACGCAGAGCCACGTTTTGTAAGCGCTCATCCTGTTTCTCATGCTCTCTGATAATGGGCGACTCATGAACTTACTGCCTTGCAAAACAGAGGGCTGATGGCACCCATTACTGACAGTCAGTGTGCGTCCCATCTTATTATTCTAAAGAAGCCATCCAGCAGACTACGGTTGTGCGCCAATTTTAAAAGACGTGTGAATCCTCAAACAGTCATTGACAGTTATTCCTTGCCGCACCTGGAAGAACTGATGGATGAATTTGGTGCCGCTGATAGCTTTCCCAAAACTGATTTGTGTGACTGTTGCAAATCCCTCTGGATGAGCAGTCGCAACAGGTCTTTGTCATTAATGCTCGTCTGGGTCCTGTCAGATTTCTGAAATTTCCGTTTGGCAGTGCGTCCACACCCGGCTTATTTCAAAGTTTTCTGGAGCCAAAAACTACAAAAGTTTCTTTTTTCTCGAATTATTTACAAGTGTGGTCTGCAGCTGGTCTCAACTGTAACACAGACAACCGTTTTTTTTCAGACCGAACGTAAGTACTTAGGTCGTATCATTAATATCCAGGGTGTTCACTCATTGCAATCACATTTGCCTGTCATCCGTGTCTCTCCTCCCTTAGACAATCTGCGAGAATTGCAGTATGTGTAATGGAATCTCAAGTTTTACATACGGTTTGTTCCTAATACCACTCAAATCACGGCTACCTGACGCCGCTTGGCCAGGAAGAGTGTACCTTTTCTTTGGCAGTAAGAGTGTCAGTCAGCTTTCCAGAAGCTGAAAGATGCTTTGCCTAGAGATCGAGGCCTTTTTTATTTTTGATCCGCCAAAATTCTCGTCTTGCCTGTGGATGCTTCCTCTTGTTGCGTCGGTGCAGTTCTGTCACGTAAATTTGGTGTTGTTGATAGGCTGTTGTTGATAGGCCGATTACCGGCTTTTAAGTTGTTGAACAAAGCTTATTGTAATTATTTGTAAATCGAAAAGGAGGCTCTCGCCAATGTCTATGTTGTCACTAAGTTTCTCCAGTATCTTTTTGCCAGTAACTAACCATAAAGCTGTACAATAATTGTTTAACATTTTCCAGTCACTCCCAAATTACACAGAGTGGAAACTGTTGGGCTCTTCTTCTGGACAACGCAGGCGTTCTTTGTCGCCTCCCTGTTGGCCCAGATTCCTTATTCGACGAGTCCACTACTTCTCATTATTACCCTGATGCAAAACACAATGATGCTTTGCATAGCTTTACGCTTAATCGCTGGAAAATTGCTCAGGCCACAACAGCAGACCTTGATTTGCACATTATGTAACATTACATCTGCACTGGCTGCTCGCGTTCAGCCAAACAGATTAGCACCTACGTCGTTCACTGACTTTTTTTTCGTCTGCACGCTTTTGAAATTCATAAAGGTGTTATTTTGCTTCTCTAATGACAAGCCACGTGTTATGGTTTCACAGCTTCTCTAGTCTGAGGTGCTTCGTTTACTGTACCGAGTTCATAGGGTCGTCATTCGCATCAGACAGCTGGCGCGACTTGATGGTGGTTGGCACACTCTATATGCACAAAATGAACAGTCGATTTCTCAGTCCCAAGCCTGTGCTGAACATCATGCAAGGGGTCAACCGCCCCTTACTTATTGAGATAAGCGAGCAGGGCGGATTTCGGCAGGACGGCCAACCGCGTTTACATTTGTTTAACGGCTGCGTGTGACCCAAAGCCGTGGGTCTGACCTCCATCAAATACGTAAATGGCGTTAACTGAGTGATTTGTTTGATGATTTTAAGTGTTCATTTATGAACCGTGATTACGCGACAACCGCGCCGGACACCCATGATTTGGACAGCAGTGAGGATTGTGTATTAAGTGGCACATGAAAAATATTGGCGTGTGAAGACATTTATAGGCGACCTGTGATGAGTTAACCGTTATTACTTTGTCAGACGAAGGGAGTAACTGCCTCATTCATGACGTTTAGACACAACATATAGAAAATTAACAGCAAGGTATGTACCGATTACTGCTTCCTGCCATCTTGATTAGCTTTGTTGTATTTGATACGAAACAACTCCCGTGCATACATTAACCGATCAGTCTTTATCAGTTGCACACGGTCGAACTATTTTAAACCGTTAGGCTATAAACCACTGGTCAGTAACGGTGGGTTCAATGGGTAGTGTTCCTTGAAAGGACATTGTGCAAATTTCTGACAGACGTTAAGAGAAAGAGGGTAACAATAAATGGTTTAATCGTGCTTATGGCTTAAGAACATTGACAGTGTAAGACAATAAGCAAAAGTTCAAATAGTAACGAATACTTCACATTAGTTTACGTATGCATGAACAACTGAAAAACTGCGTGAAAAACAATCTTCGATAAAAAGTACTTTACAATAGTCTCCATTGTGAAAATCTGTGTAAGAAACTTTGGACAGTATATTATGACGTAATTGCAAAATTGCAGGATAACAGAACATAATAACGCATCATAATTTAAAGTAATTGGTAGTATCGGACGAGAGGGACAGTGTTAATAAACTGTATTGTGGAGTACAAGCACGAAATTCGTGTGAAAAAGTGCAAAGTGAATATTAACGAGAGACATGGGTAGACATTATCGCGACGTAACCGATTGCATATTCATTACAAGCGTATCAGAGATGTGTTTTACTGTGACTTTATGCTCTAAACTGGCTTTAAATCGTTTTAAAGTCGTGTAAATTGATGTGCACCCATACACTGATACGTTGGCGATAACGTGAGTGGCTAATGTTATTGTTGAATGAATCCTTACAGTCGCTCAGCCCTGCCTCAGAAATACTTTGAATGGTGCAAACCTCAAACACATTGGTCACGGTTGCACTTGGATTTCACAGCTCCTTACTGGAGTAAGTGTTGGGTAATCATCGTTGAAGCGTTCAGCGCATTTCCTTTCGTGGGTCCTATGTATTCTATTACGGCTGTTTACGCAATCCAGGCCTTGTCGTCGATCGAGTGCCTCGAGGGATTGCCTCATATTACTGTGACTGAAAATAGACCTCAGTTTGTTGCCGCCGAGTTTGAACAGTATCGCACCGCCTCTGGTATCAAGCACCTAACGAGTGCACCATTCCACCCGCGATCCAACGGAGAAGCTGAACGCTTTGTACAAAAATTGTAGAAACAGATGGACAAACTTCGTGCCTCCCACATACGGGTTAAGCTCTGTTCCTCTTCTTGTCTTCTTACCGCTCCCAGCCATGCGACAGGCCAACGCTGGTGGAGTTCTTACATGGACGGTGCCACCACACCTTGCTTCAGTTGCTGCACCCACTGCGGCGGGCGGCGCGCACTCCATCCAGACAGGCAAAGTATCAGACTAACGGTTCGGTCTTTTACAGACTGTATGGCGGACGGAAGCACTGGCAGCAAGGCACCATTGTGCGACGTATTCGAACTTCTATGTTTCTCATTTAGGAACCAAGAGCATTGCTGAGACGCCACCAGAATCACCAATGTGAATTGTATGATCCTGCTTTCAGATTGCATGCTTGCCTAGACTCAGCAGCATCCAGCTTCTGCAGGACCTAGGCAGTCGGCGCCGGTCCCACAGCCGATGGAAGTCAATGCCCTTAGACGGTCGTCGCTGTCTCGACAGCTATAGTCGTCTGGTGGTGGGCCATTCATCCCGGCGGCTGTCCCACATGCCAAGTCCTGTCTCCCTGCGGGAGGTCAAGGTTTGTTCTTATTCCAAGTACAGGGTAAGCTGTGTAGTGTAATGAGTGTATAGTTATACAACATAGTGTAGTCTAGAAACATAAATTACAAATTTGCAATGTAACAATGTAGCGTAATACAACGGGCCAGTAGCATGTTCCGTCTGAATTCCAAATAAATATTTATTTGTACACTGGATGGACAGATGGTGGTTTGTGGATTTCTAAAATTACTCATATTATTTTTAAAAGTAGATGTTTTGTATAGACCTTTCTCCTTAAACACCATAACGCTTGGCTGTACTGTACACTTGATGTTATGTTACAATAATGTATTATATTAATATACACCAATTTATGTGAAACATTTGGCCTGTCCATGTATCTAGATAGCAGACTAAAGCAAAATAGGCAGTAAATAAATAAAATCAAGATACAAAAAAATTAGCTAGCTGTGGCAGTGATATAAATCAGAAACTCTGTCCGAACAGGCCATGAGGGCCCATCGCTACCTACCGGCCGCTGTGTCATCCTCAGAATACAGGCGTCACTGGATGTGAATATGGATATGGATTGCCATGTGGTCAGCACACCACTCTTCCGGCCGTATGTCAGTTTACGAGTCCAAAGCTTCTACATCTCAACCAAGTAGCTCCTCAGTTTGCCTCACAGGGCTGAGTGCACCTCGCTTGCCAACAGCACTCGGCAGACCAGATGGTCACCCATTCGAGTACTAGCACAGACCGGCAGCGCTTAATTTTGGTGATCTGACGGGAACCGGTGTTATCACTCCAGCAAAGCCACTGGCAATATAAATCAATTGGGAAAGTTGAAAATTTCTGCCACACCAGGATTCGAATCTGAGTCTCCTCCTTATTAGGTAGATGCACTGACACTACACTGTCGGATACAGTGGTCATTGCGACTCCACGGACTACCCTAACGCCGGCCGCAATGGCCGAGTGGTTCGAGGCGCTTCAGTCCGGAAAAGCGCTGCTGCTACGGTCGCAGGTTCGAATTCTGCCTCGGGCATGGATGTGTGTGATGTCATTAGGTTAGTTAGGTTTAAGTAGTTCTAAGTCTAGGAGACTGGTGACAGATCTTAAGTCCCATAGTGCATAGAGCCATTTAAACTATTTGAACTACCCTAACACGCCTCCGTCAGATCGAAATTCTCAACTTATCCACACACCACTGATGTAGTGCCCCTTGCAGTTATCTCATTACTCGTGGCATCTCGCAGATATCAGTAAGAGTTCGAGCTTCATGTGCATCTGCACTAAAGGGATCATTGGCTGTCCTTGCTTTAATTATGTATGGGGTGTATTTTCTTTCAGTCCTGTAAGTGGGACGGTGACATCGAAGGTGTTGTTCCTAGTGACGGTCTACAAGTCGTAGAGATGGCTGGTGAGGGCGACTGGGATGTAGTGGAGGCTGTGGAGGTGTAGTGCAGGGTGCGGCCTGCCGGCCCATTAGCTGGCGCCACAGACGCAGACGTCGGGGCCGGTATCGCGGGACATGTTACAGACGCTGCGCCGTGCTGTCTGTTCATCTAATGCCAGGAAACACGTGCGGAAGTGGCAGGCTGGAAATAGCGGATGGCAGTCCCGGTGTGTAGTACATAACCATAAACAGAGCAGTGGGCGGGGACCCTTGCTGTTCATGTTGTATGTTATCGACCTGACAGGCAATAAGAACAGTCCTCACATTTCAATGTCATAGTGATGAACAGGGGTTGGACAAAAATACCGAAAAACCTCGAGAAATGCATGCTTAAATATAAACGTAGATACTTGCCAAGCCTAAAGGTTGTGCTACTGTACCTCACTACGAATGGCACATGCACAATGTCCTCAATACGTTTCAAGTATCAGTCGTCGTCAGAACAGTGTTCTGTGTAGTTGTGAATGCATCATGTTGGAGCTAAGTGAATTCTAAGGCTAGCAAATTTTTGGTGCTCGTATGGTGCGTTCTTCCGTGACCAAAGTAGTCGAAGAATGTGGTGTTTCAAGAGGCGCCATATCGAAGATATATACCGCATACATGGAAAACGGAAAGCACCACCCAGCGAGTCACAACGTGGACGAAAGTGTGTGTTGAGTGACCCTGACAGAAGGTTATTGAAGAGGATTGCGAAGAAAAATAAGAGAACAGCAGCTGCAAAAGTTATTGCAGAACTGAAAGTCCCACTCGTGATCCTGGTCGTCATCAAAACATCGGAAACGGAGCTCAGTAAGCTGGGAATTGTAGCGCGAGCAGGAGTTCCAAAGCCACTCATCAGTGATGCAAATACCTTACTGGTAACAGGGAAACATGCAGCCGAAGCCAGAAAAATTGGACTGTGGAGTAATGGAATGTTTGTTTCCCAATGCTAATGCTGCATTCCGGGAGGACAGGCACTCTGTTCCCGCAATGTGAGTCATTCACGATTGATTTCGTGACCACGAGGATGAACTGTCGCATCTACTTCCTCCAACACAGTCACCAGATCTGAATGCTGTCATCTACTCTAGACAGAAGAGCGCGTGATTGCTGTCCACCTCTATCACCATGTACTGAAATTTCCATGTTCTGTAGGAACATTGATTAAGGTTCCGTTTGAAACCATACGAAACTTGTTTTTGTCCATTCCGAGATAAGTAGAAGCTGTTTTGAACGTCAACGGTTTCTTTATACTGTATTGGGCGTGGTAATGTGCTTTGTCTTTCGTCTTTCCATCTTTTCTCCCACCGCCTGCACATCGCTACGAACACGAAATTGTGTTAGGACCTTTTTTGTTCATATTGTTTTTGAATATTTGCCCGTCAGGCAATATTAGTAATCCTCAGATCTTTCGCAGATGATGCCGTTATATATAATGAAGTACTGCCTGAAAAGAGGTGCCCAAATATTGTCAAAGCTTGATAATATTTCAAAGTGGTGCAAAACTTGACAATTTTCTCTAAGTTTTCAAAAATTTAGATCTGTGTACTTCTCAAATGGATGTAATTCACTATTGTTTGGAGTCAGTACCAAAGATTCACAACTGGAATGTCATCTCCTGCAAACACATGGGTGTAAAATTTGCAGGGATATTAAATGCAATAGCCACAAAGGCTCGTCTGGAGGCAAAGCAGATGACAGACGTCAGTTCATTCGTAGAGTACAATAGAAATTCTCTCAGCGTACAGTCTACATTGCTTACAAAACACTAGTGGGACGCATCCTATGACACTGCTTTAATGCGTGGGAATACTGAACATACACAACGAAGGCGACTACCAACTGGCACAGGTTTATTTGAGCCAGAGGTTATGCTCAAGAACTTGAACTAACACACGCTTGAGTATAGACAAACTAGGCCGAGAAAGCCTCGTTACAAGCTATGCCCAGAAAGCGTAGTTACGAAGTCTCAAAGGCAAACTTTAAACAAATAACTCAGGAGTGTACTATAACTAGGGCAGGTTTGAGATTATTTTTCCTCCCCCCACCCCCACTCCCCTCCCCCCACACCAAACACAGCTTGTACACTTTCAGCCGTGTAAGTTTCGCTAATAACTATGGTACTCGCTGTATACAAATATTGCTTTTAGGCACACCTCACGCTACAAGCGGCCGCCTATGGTGCTGTGGTACGCCCTGTACATAAGTCGCACATCTGGGTCGCCTCTGGCAGCTCGGCATCGCAAGCGGCGGCTTGTGTCACTTAGGCCTTAAACCGGCCCTGGCAACAAACCCGTGACCTATCGCTCTTCTAGCGATGGAGAAGAGATGACTAATTACTGTGCACACAGAGAAGTTTTTCCCGCGTCCCACACGCCAATGCAACGAGAGGAAGTCTTAATAAGTGGTAGGACAGTGCGTCCTATGCCACACATGGCACAGTGGTCTGCAGAGCGTAGCTGGAAATGTAGGGGTAGACATGCAAAAAATAATAGTCTCGTCATTAAAAGATAGAATGAAACTAACTTACTGCAGATGGACCCATTGACAGCAGATGAAACAGAAACATTATTTAAAGAAAATTGCACGTTGGTAAATAGTATATGGATAAACTGTAGATATGAAAAATTAACGGAAGCGGAAAACTCGCCCGCTATTAACATAATATTAATTTTTCTCCACAGCCGCCCGACGTTGCAGAAAATATTTAGCTTTAAGATTCTTATTTTCAGTACCATAGCCGAGACCCAGAGCAAGGACTCCAACTAAAATACAATGGTTAACGGAGGTAAGAAAAAATACTCTCGCGCGTGTGTGGGCCGCAATTGTAATTAATAACTAAAGATCTTTTGCTTTAAAGTGAATTGACTAGCCGAGGAAATTAACATGAAAAATTCATTACATTGTTCAGCTTATATGCTCATGTTTTAAGATTCAGCGAGTCAAACATTCATTAACGTAACAAATAATTTGAGATTAATATTGTTAAAAAAGGAGAACTTCAGGAAAGCATTTAACCGTAAAGTCAAAATTAAATGAAATATCATTTTTATTAAGGCCCACCACGTAAGTCGGCAACAATCAAATAATAATAATAATAACAATAATAATTTATTTAATTACGACGGCCGACGAACGCGAGATTGTCGCCGCAACTTTGGGGCCCGATCAAAGAAAATACGAAATTTACTAAATCTGACTCTATTGTAATGAATGTAATTATGTGTGTGTCTAATTGTTGCAAAATATTAATGCCTATATGAATTCCTTTACATGTACAACAACAAAACCACACCCTGAGGAGATCTGGAGAAGAAAAAGTGTAGAAAAGAAAAGGGATTACGACAAAGAAAAATAAAGGTAAGGCATATTGTGCATGCATCCTGTGTAGCTCTGTGCGGAATATCGAACCCATGTGCACTTGAGATACCTTCGGTGTTTTGTGTATTTATGTGTTTATTTTTGGAGGGGATAATTATTCGTGTGTGTATCAGCGTTAAAGATTTGTCAGTGGTTTAAAGTGAATTTAGTATGGGTAAGATAGGACAACCTAAAACATCCGCACCAGAAGAACAAAATTCTGTTACTATGGAAAGTGAGGATCATTTGCAAAACGTAAACGAATCCCAAGCCACCGCCTCCGGTAACATAATTTCCGGAGCGGGGGGCGAGGATCTGCGGACGGTGAATGACGCTCCACAGCAGAATGGGAATAGAGTAACAACTCCACTGCCTGGGCAGGGGGGCCAATCGAGTGCTAGATTAAGCGGGACACCAGTATGCTCACCAATTGCAGACCCATTTGCAGAATTTCCGCGCAGGTTAGAAGAAAGAGATAGGGAGAGAGATAAAAAACTGGCTTAGATGCTACATGAGCAGGAGAAAAAATTAACGCGAATGCTACATGACCAAGGGAAAGAATTTACGCAAAAGCTCAGTGAGCAAGAGCAGCGCAGTGAAGCGAAACTAGACCGTATACAAAGCGAACTTGTCGAGATGCGGGACGCGTGCAAAGAAATACCCGATCTTGTGCAAAGCTTAGCCGGCGAGATGCAAAAACTACAGATATCGCAGGCTAGGCTTGAAGACAATGTCCAAAATTAAACCAACCGCGTGGATAATGTGGAGATAGATACACGGAAAAGTATTGATACATATTTGGAAATGCAAGCTCAAAAAGTCGACAAAGAATTCAATGAATGGCTAGAAGTAAAGGATCGCGAGATATCTGCAAAGATTGAAAGCGACGTAAAAACAGCTGTAGAACAAGCGACTGCGGCCGCGAGAGTAAATATTGACGCTAGCGCTGCCGCACTACATGCCGAATTAACACAGATCAAATCCCGTGTGACAGCGGAGTTGCCAAATTGGCAACAGGAGGTCGCGCGGAGACTGTCTGCATTGGAAAGCAATGTAAACAGTGGCGGACAGATAATGAATCCGACTCCGCGTACTGATTACTATAATAACGCTGACAGTAGGCAGGGTGCGAGTGCGCAACCGCAACCTAATGCGAATTGTGAGCACGAACAACATGCGATACCGTGCAGCGCACATCACGAAGTAATGAATGTCCCAGAATGTAGCAATCAGATGTGCAAAAAAGAGGACAATGTAATAAAACACAGGACATTCCAACCCTTCAATAGCGAAAATCGAAATGTCCACACTGTGGTATTTATTAAGAGCTTCAGGAATGTGTTTCCCAGGACATGGACGGAAAGACAAAGAATACAGTTCGTGGTCTCCTTTATTCAAGGTGACGCGGCACTGTGGGCCACCGACGTGTCCGAAAAAGTCTAACGATGCAACAGTTTGAAGGTGCCTTCTTGCAAAAATTCTGGTCCGATAGCGTCCAAGAAAGACTACGAAAGGAGTTGTACAGTCCAGAAATGTACAATCCTAAGATGGGAACGTTACGCAAATATTTCGAAAAGTATATAAACAAAACCAGGTACTGAGATGAGCCAATGTCCGATCGTGACGTAATCAGATTAATAAAAATGAAGTTGCCCAGTGAAATTAAAAGATATTTCATCAATGTGCCGGAAGACGATATAGAACAATTCATGGAAATAGTGGATTCTGTTGACTTATGATCGAAGATATGAAAACCGAAAACAAGTGGAACGATGCAGGCTGTAATCAACAAAAAGCCGATTACAATAGCAGCCACAGTAACGGTAGTAACTTAGTACCAAATGGTAACGGGAATAGGGAAGAGCACCGGCAACAGAATCGAGGCACAAACAGCGGCAATGGTTATAACGGCAACGGTTATAATCGTCAAAATCGAAAGAGACATCATGATGGACCCATGAGTAATGGATATAATGGTAACGGCAATCCGCAATGGCGGAATAACCGAAACCAGTGGCGTGGTCGTAACGAACCGACACCACAGTGGCAACAAAACACAGCGCCACAATGGAACGCCAACCCAGGTCCATCACAGAGCATGTCAGGAAGTTACAACCGACCACCGCAAAACCAGAGCCATACACAATATCAAAATACACCATCGGGGAGGCAGGGCGGCCAACCCAACAGTAGCAACAACAACAACCAGAACCACAATGTGAGGTTAGTGGAAGTGACAGACAACTGTCAACCCACTAATGCTCATCCGTTAAACTAAAGACAGCCACAATACGCTCTCCGTTGTTGGCTGCAGGATGGTGTAGTGAGGGCACATTCACGGATGACAGCGATAAACTTTGTATGCTGAGATACAATGAGGGAATAAAAATAGAAAAGGAACTCGTAGACATACCGCAGAAATGTAACCGAACCGACAAAAGTGTTGTGCAGGCTATATTGCAAGCAGGTATGTATGGAGCACCAATACACATAATAGTCGATACCGGTGCCTCAAACAATGTCATGAGCGCAAATTTTTACGTACTTGAGTCAAAATAATAGAATACCAGTATTGCCAGTGAAGAATTGTCGTGTTACAGGTGGAATAGGTGCACAATCTCATAGCATAAAGCACCAGGTGCAAGTCGAGTTTACGGTAGGAGATAAGCAATGAAAAGCTCGTTCCTAGTAGTTAAGGGATTAGGTGTTGCTTGCATCCTGGGGATAGAATTTTTACGCCAGAGGGACGCAAAAATCGACCTCTTGTGCGGGGAAGTAAGCCTTATGAATGAGGATAGACGTGTAATTTTGCCATTGTTGAGGACACGGGAAGTGCACGGTAAATATTGCCGGAACTTTCAGTCGAGATTCGAAGGAATACAGGTAATGAATTAATATTCTGACTTAAGTACAAGACAAGCATATTATAAAGAATTTATTACTGAAGATAAAGAGGAAAAAAGGAAACTGATAGCCATGAAAGTTAGGGAGTCAGAACATTTGACTGAAGCACAACAAAACGAATTGACTCAGCTACTTACAGATTATGAGAATGTGTTTTCGGAAAAACCCGGTGCTATACCTATAACATCGAAGTGGTACCTCACGATACTTTCTGTCACACAAACTACACCATCCCGTGGTCAATGAAGGAGGCAATTATGAAAGAAACAAGAAAAATACTTACAAAGACTTAAAGAAGTTCGCTCAGTAGAGTAACTTTTACATATGTGAATAATAGGTTAAGTTTATAGTGTATTTTTTCTGTGTGTAAATGTTCAGATTTTAGTGTAATATTTAAAGACAATGAGGCGCACAAGATTAGTGTGATTCAATTTTGTAGATGTTAAGGAATAACAGTATTTTTAAACAATTGCATTTTGAAAAAAAAAATGAACGTAGATTTAAGAATATTTTACAAATTTCATGTTGAAAAATGCTTTAAAAAAATTCAACAGCATGTAATGATGAAAGAATTTTTCATTAGTGTCTCATGGATATATTTGAACTGTAGTAGTAACGCAACTTATGAAATTCAATATTATAGTGTATATGTTGTTCCATGTATTTATGTCTATATCGATCTTGAAATATGCTCAATCATAATTTACTAAACAACATGAGTGCAGGGTGTACATCACCCAAGGTACCTCATGTGTTGTGGACAAGGTACAAAGCAAATCAGTAAACGCGACTACCGCTAAGCACTGTTAAAATATATTGCCATCTGCTAAGGCAGAGATTTACACGAATTTATCGTGTAAACAAAAGTCACAAATCAAACACTAATCTAGGAACTTGCACGCTAGGCCTAGATTATAAAATGTGTACGATAATGCGAGAGGCAAAGTTTGTAAAGTCGAGCCTGGCTCTGGAGGGCAAGTACGCAATGAGTGGGCAGACATGACATGGGATGAGACGGAAATACAGTTGTATAGTCAAAAAATCTGAAGGCAAGTACGACTCAAAGTAGAAAATGAAAAGAGATAATTAGTGCGAGAGACTGGTAAAATCCACCACGAGCCAAAATCCAGTTCAGACTGAATGAAATACATTAGTGTTTGTGAACTAATCGAAACAGTTACTTTAAGTAGTGTGAAAAACTGTGAAGGTGAAACTGTGATACGGACAGTGAAGTGCTAGTATGGAACGTTCAACAGCGGTAAGGACGCCAAACGCCAATATTACGCCCGAAAAACTGTGAATTTGCTTATAAATGTGAACTGTTAACGTGAGGTGAACCCACAGTCAATATTTTTGGGACAGACTGTAGTTTCAGTGAGCACAATAATGCGAGATTGGAATGCGATGCGTGGACTGTTGCAAAACAGCGACCGCAGAAACGGCGAATGTTTGTGCTAAGCTCGTACTGAGACACTCACCAGTGCCTGCGAGTGCGGCGAAAACATAAATAATTGTATCAAGACAAAAACTGACATGTAATGGAAACAGTGGCGCAACAAAACTTCATTCACGGGAGAAGATCCATGTCATGTATTCTGCAAGACAGTGCTACCTTGACACTCGGAAACTGGCGAAAACTTAACAACAACTGCCGCACTAATAAATGCTTCTTTCCCACTAGCGTAACCATCTGCAGCGGGAAACAAATATTACGTTGCTAGTGTGTATGTTTCATGTACTACGTCGGAGATGCGTAGCAGAGCTGACTCCTGCCAACAAGCGCGGGAGGCGGATATCATCCCTCTCCGCCACGCCCGGCCCAGACAGAAGCGCATCGCCAACCGTGCAGCCGATCAGCTGATTCTGACGTTCCGCGACGGCGAGAGATACGCTGGTGTCGAGCGGGCGTTGACCTCTCCGCAGCCGCAGCGAACGCCGAGCATCGAACACACCAACCGACGCCGTCGCGAGCTAAACGTCGCGGCGTAGATCATCAACGACACCACAATCAATTGTAATAATGACCTCATTTTTTGCATAGTGCAACAAAACATTACTTGAATTGTATGCACATCCTGTACTCCAATGACATCCCAGAAACATTTAAGTGAAAGTGACCCAAGCAGTTGGTTTGTCGCTCCGCCGAGGTTTTCCCCAGGTTTCGCTACGGCCGCGCCAAATGGGGAGCGAACAGTTGACACCCCTGGGACTTCAAATATTCCGGACTAACTCGTGCTTGTATACCTTTGAACACTGCAAAAGTTGCAAACCTAAAAAGAAGCAGCCAAAATGAAACTAATTGTATTCTATGTCCTTTTGTACATGACTGTATACGTAACCAATTGTATATTATATTGTTATGTAGATAACTTCATCTGTATTACACTTTGTGTGCAACGCACCTCAGTAATTTAACGATTTAAATATACGATGAGACATATGCAGACTGTGAAAGAAATATCTGCGTGTGGACACTGTGGACATGAAAGAGGAAATATTTATGTCAAAAAACACGAACATTTTTTATGACATAAACATTTCGGGGGGCAATATAGCGTCCCCAGTGCCATATTACGAAAAGACTTAAAAACAATATTTATAAAGAAGAGACATTTATAAACCGAATAATAATTTTTTTTCATGTAGCCGTAAAATAATAATTTCTCTGTGTAGGTTTAGATTCCAAAGAAATAATTTATGACAAAATGATCTAAAGAGACGACAAGATACGCTCTTTTGTTAATTTTTTTAGTCGTCTTCACTTCTTCTCTTGTCTTTATTGTGTATCGACGGACATCTTTCGAGTGCTGGCAAATGTAAGCATATTTGTATGAGTTAAGCATATAATATATTAATTGAATATTATTGTGCACTTTTAATTTGTAAGAGGTTATCCCGATTTCATGTCCGCCTTCCTTGAATTAACCTGCATTCAAATAATTTACAGCTCAACAATCGCAGCGGCCGATGCAGCCAATGACGCCATTACGTGGCGATATTAACTTATGAAAAATTAGCGGAAGCGGAAAACTCGCCCGCTATTAACATAATATTAATTTTTCTCCACAGCCACCCGACGTTGCAGAAAATACTTAGCTTTAAGATTCTTATTTTCAGTACCATAGCCGAGACCCAGAGCCAGGACTCCGACTAAAATACAATGGTTAACGGAGGTAAGAAAAAATACTCTCGCGCGTGTGTGGGCCGCAATTGTAATTAATAACTAAAGATCTTTTGCTTTAAAGTGAATTGACTAGCTGAGGAAATTAATATGAAAAATTCATTACATTGTTCAGCTTATATGCTCATGTTTTAAGATTCAGCGAGTCTAACATTCATTAACGTAACAAATAATTTGAGATTAATATTGTTAAAAAAGGAGAACTTCAGGAAAGCATTTAACCGTAAAGTCAAAATTAAATGAAATATCATTTTTATCAAGGCCCACCACGTAAGTCGGCAACAATCAAATAATAATAATAACAATAATAATTTATTTAATTACGACGGCCGACGGACGCGAGAAGTTCCAAAGTGAAGTATGAAGGTTGTGTTACGATAAGGAGTGTTTCTTGGGTTAGCATGTGCTGCCCCCATTCACCATAAAAAATGCTAGAATCCGAAAGATGCTGACACACATTACACTATTGTGTACTGGGTACAGTAGGGGAACAGTTTGGAGACGATGATGGTTAGCATCAGCATGACAATGCACCCTGTCGTAAGGCAGCATCCGCGAGGTGAATGCTTTGTGGACAATAATTATTGTGAAAAGGTCTGGCCTGCCCAGAGTCCCGATCTGAAACCAATGGAACGCCTCTGTGATGAGTTAGAACATTGCCTTCGCTACAGACCCCAATGTTCAATATCACTACCTTCTCTGGTTTCGGATATTTAGCGTCCAATATCACTAACTTCGCTGGTTTCGGATTCCTACACAGACATTCAGACACCTCACCGAGTGTGTCCCCAACAGAAGTCAAGCTATAGTAGTGGCGAAGAGTGGACCCACCACGTAATGACGTCCACTACTAGCTGTCTGGATACTTTTGATCGGGTAATGTACATACTAAGGTCTTATATCAGAGAATTATGCTAGCTCAACAGAAAATAGCTCTCTATCCATTGCCCGAAAAAATGAAGAACAAAAAAGCGTTAGAATCGTTTAAGATAGAGTTCAAATTGATCCTGACATCTAGCAGAAGCTTCCAAAGCGTTACAGAATATAAAAATTATTCATGTTGATAATATTCTCTATGTGGAAGGCATAACAAATAAATCAGACTCATTCATAAAGGAAACCTTCCACAGGACGAATTTCTGTTGCTCCTGTGTTTCGACTGTTTCTGTTCAGCCACAGACGCAGTAGTCTGTCATCTAAACTTCTAAGTACAAAGTGCAACATAATTAAAGGAGAACTTTTTCGAAACTCCGTAATTGTCTCCCATTGTGTCGTATAAGTTTCAGATTTGGTTTAAAGTTGCCTACAACATATCTGTAATGGTGCAAAAGCGTGGCGCCCTACGACGTCAACCTCCGGTTTGCCGACGCTTCAAACAGCAAGGTATGACACATGCGAGAAGCAACCCAGAACTCTGAAGTCCATGTGACATGTAAGGTGGTTCAAATGGTTCAAATGGCTCTGAGCACTATGGGACTCAACTGCTGTGGTCATCAGTCCCCTAGAACTTAGAACTACTTAAACCTAACTAACCTAAGGACATCACACACATCCATGCCCGAGGCAGGATTCGAACCTGCGACCGTAGCAGCAGCGCGGCTCATGTAAGGTGGGCTAACTAGCTAAAGTATCCCTAGGCGCTTGCAGGCAGACAAGTACTCTACATCCTTCCAATGCCAGTTGCCTTCCTGTAGGCGCCTATGCCTACTTCACAGGTTTTCTCTGAAAAAGCACATTTTCAAAACCCTTAATAAATATGTGTGCGTGTCATCGGGGGCTTTGTCGAACTGGTGGGGGCTGGAGGGGGGGAGGAGTCTAAGAGAGATCCTTTGCTACTGTATTCATGCATGTGTCAATCTTGCACCCCTCCGTGATCAGGCCACTGGAGGGCGTGAAGCACGAAGGCTAAAAGGGCACAGTATTCGTTGCTGCTTTGGATCACGTTCAGGTTTGGTCGAATGGTTTTGAACGGTCCCTAGTGGTTCAACATGCACACGAGAGCAAACTGCACTCCAAAGGGGTGTGATCACGTTCAATGATGATGCACCGCAACCCCGTCCTTAGAAAGGGGCTGAGACGTCTGGGGATGGCAGCAGCGTCAAATATTGTCTAGGGGGTCTTCCTGTTGCTCATCGCACTGAGAACTGTCGCTTTCGATAGCGAAATGTGTTGAATCGATGCACAAAGAAGTGGTTGGTTTGATCGACGCCATTTATGGCAACCCTGTGGACCTTTGTGTCGAACCTAAGCGGTGGTGTGACTGAAACCTCTTCCTCGGGCACCCATAACAACACTGGCTGTTGCCGTTCTGACCTTCATGGAAAACAAGGGATGAAATGAGGGTGATAGGGGTACGACCTTTCCATCGTGTGACACGTCCGCGGTGTCGTTGGGTAGAACAGTGGCGAAAATTGCTGACATTAATCCACCTCACACGGCACATAAATTCTAAGCTCTGGCCTTTCTCGCACGTCTCGACACCTTGCTATTTTAAGCTTCGTCAAGCCCTTCGAAAAATGAAATTACAAGTAAATCCAGACCATTATCTGCTTACAAGCGTCGATAAATATCAACGCGGACAGTTGAGAATGCGTACTCCGACAGGGACTCGAGCTCGGGATCTCCTGCTTACATGGCAGATGGTTTATCCGACTGAGCCATCGAGGACACCAACGATAGTGCGACTGCAGTGACTTATCTCTGCCACACGCCTCGTGAGACCCATATTTCCAACTTACTGTCCGCACGCTACTTTTGTTGTGCCACAGCCCACTATACTCATTACTCGCGGCAGTCAATCTACCGATTCCCGTAAGAGTTTGAGCAATGTGAGCGCATCATCACTGAAGAAGATCATTGGCCAGCAAGCCATTTCTATACGCAGATGGTATTTGTTCTTTCGGACATGTCTGAAAGAACAGACACCATCTTCATACAGAAAGGCTTACCGGCCAATGATCTTCTTCATTGCGGATGCACTCACATTGTTCTAAGTCTTACGTGAATCGTTAGATTGACTGCCGTGAGTAATGAGTATAGTTGAGCAGAGGCACTACAAACATAGTAGGTGGACAGTAAGATGGAAATGTGGGGTCTTACTGGGAGTGTGCCAGAGATAAGTCACTGCTGCGCGGCACTGCTGTGTATACGTCGCTTTTTTTATTTCGTCGCTGGATTAACCATGGCTACAAACCGCAGGAAGAATACTTTGGTATTTGATTTTGACAAGGAATTCCGCCTTGTTCAGCCCTGGAAATACATGACTGAATTACACAGGTAGTTGGCCTCAGTTCTGAAACCCTCCATACCTGGCAACTGGATCAGGAGAAATATTGGGTTTTTGTTAAGTTATTCAGTGCTGCGACTGTTGATAAAGTATTACAAAAGTGGGGCTATGAAGTAGACTTTGTGCATATAATTGGTTACAAAAGTAAGATTTCCATCAATAAAGCTCACATTGATTACAAAACCGTTCGTGTCTTAAATCTTCCCACTGAAATTGATAACGATAAAATGAAGAAAGCTCTTTCCAACTACGGGGACGTTAAATCAACTGCAAATGAAAGATGGTCGCCTCTCTTTAAATTGCAATGTTTCAACTAGGTCCGCTGTCTAAAGATGGACGTTAAGACAAGTTGTAAGTAGGCTGTTTAGGTTTTTATGTTGCTAACGCCATGTAGCGCTCTATATGAAAATCACTGACTGTGCTGTGCGCAGTCTGTGGCCGGTTTTCATTGTTGGAATTTGCTATTGTAGTGTTGGGCAGTTGGCTGTTAACAGCGCGTAGCGTTGCGCAGTTGGAGGTGAGCCGCCAGCAGTGGTGGATGTGGGGGGAGATGTGGCGGAGTTTTGAGAGCGGATGATCTGGACGTGTGTCCATCAGAGAGAGTAAATTTGTAATACTGGGTATCACGAACGGATATATATATATATATATATATATATATATATATATATATATATATATATATATATATATGTATGTATTATGGCTTTTGAACACTATTAAGGTAAATACATTGTTTGTTCTCTAATAAAATCTTTCATTTGCTAACTATGCCTATCAGTAGTTAGTGCCTTCAGTAGTTTGAATCTTTTATTTAGCATGCAGTAGTGGCGCTCGCTGTATTGCAGTAGTTCGAGTAATGAAGATTTTTGTGAGGTGAGGTATTTGTGAAAGGTATAGGTTAATGTTAGTCATGGCCATTCATTTGTAGGGATTATTGAAAGTCAGATTGCGTTGCGCTAAAAATATGGTGTGTCAGTTTAGTGTTGATCAGAATAAGTAAAGAGCGAAATGTCTGAGTACGTTCAGTTCTGCTCAGCTGTTCGAAAATCAAATAATGTAAGAGGTTTATCAGCACAGTAATTCATAAATTTTTTTAAGGTAACGTTCCATATGTCGACCCTTAGCCGAGGATACCTCACTGGAATCTTCTGATTTTTTCTTGTCGTTTCTGTAATTGGTGTAGCTGTTGTTTATTGCTAGCGCGTAATTATAGAGACAATTTCCTTTGTAGTTGTAGTTTTTCATTATTGTACGGTAAAACAGATGTGGCATGCATGTAGATTTGCACCAAGTATTTCGCAGCTGCACTTGCAATTAACGAGATATTATTTTCAATGCTAAGTTAATTAGTTTTCTTATTTTGCTCTTCAAATTGTGCTTTTCTGTGTTATCATATGGAATATTGTGTCTATAATGGCGTGTGAAAAACGTAATACTAGGCTCCAAGGTAAACTGAGAAATGACTATGAAGACGAAAGCAGTGTGTTAGCGCCACCGAGCTGGCAGAAGTAAAGCTGTGAGGACCGGGCCTGAGTCGTGCTTCGGTAGTTCAGATGGTACAGCACTTGCCCGTGAAAGGCAAAGGTCCCGAGTTCGAGTCTCGGTCGGGCAGACAGTTTTAATTTGCCATGAGGTTTCATAGTAATTTGCTAATTGTGCATAGGGAAATGGAGTGGGATGCAAATAATGGTGTAGACAGTGTAACAATTAGTGAACAGGGAAGCATTATCGATCGATCGGTCGGCAACAGCTCGCCTCCGAAATGACAGGACACAATTTCGCAAATACTGTAGATTCAGGTTTTGGGTCCTCACCGTTTTCTCAAATTAAGTCAAGACACATTTTCTGCTTGTCAAAATGTGAATGTTGCCGGTGCAAATTCACTGCCGAAAAGCACTGAGGAACATGTTTCAGACACCAGAGCATTGTTATCACAATTAATACAACAAATGGAACAAAATCTTCACAAGTTAGACACCACACTTGAACAAACACGTGAAGATTTAACTTCTGAATTACATAACATCGAATCGAAATGTCAAAAAGTCTGTAATGACGTAAAAACACAAATTTGGGAGCATTTTCAACTTATTTTTTCGCGGCATGAAAATGCATTACAGAACCACGAAGCAGCCATAAAGGAACTGCAAACTATTGTTCCTGAAAATCACGAGACCTTGTGGGCTAAAATTGACTCAGTTGCATCTACCGATTCGGTTACGCTACTTGCAAAAACTCAGGAAAACTTAAGGGACACAGTAGATACTCTGAAAATTGGTTCAGAAAGACTCATGGAGGAAATTAGTTCATTATCAGAGAAAGTAAACAAACTTTCGGATCAGTTAAATAATTTATGTACGAAGGTAGATGACAATCTGAATGACACAAGACCGTTAGTCTTTAATGATACAGAAGAGTATGAACAAATTAGGAAATTCAAACAAAATCAGAATGAAATTAATACGCAACACCAAAGAGAAATCTGGAAAGTACAAGATCAGTTGACACAGGTAATACAAGAATTACATATTTCAGAGGACACTTGCGCTCCACTACAGGAAGAGAGACATAGAAGTAAGGAACAGCCACAAATTAGTAACACTGGGCACTTCGGAAAATATGAAAGAAATTGGCGAGGTACACCGAATTTTGAGATGGAACCGCCGAAACGAAGTAACAATGACCGATATGCGACTTGCCGCATGATGATTTTGACTATAAGCTGTTCATTACTACACGTAAATTCTAAACATTTAAGAATGCTGGCAACGACATTCATCCACAAGCATGGCTCCATCAATTCTCTCATTGTTTTCCTCCCAAATGGTCATTGGAGCACAGTTTAGAATTTATGTGTTGCTATTTAGAGAATGAACCAGCTTTAAGAATGCGATCGGTCATTCACGATTGTCACAGTGAAGGAGAATTTTATCATGCCTTCCTCTCAGCATATCGGTCTCAAGCTACACAAGACCGAGTAAAACATAGCCTCATAATGATGAAACATTTCGAACAATCTGAATTTTCCAGTCTTGTGAAATATTTTGAAGACATGTTGCACAAGAATCTGTACCTGTCAAACCCATATAGCCCATCAGAACTCATCTGCATTTGCTTAAGCAAATTGCCTGAACATTTACGACATATTGTTTTGGCAGGACGTTGCAAAGACGACATTGAAGCTTTTCAGGGACTGTTACAATAATTGGAAATTGACACTGACAATCGCGGGACGTGAAATCAGGAACACAACAATTACAGGTCACATCCGTCACAATTCCGCAATGAAAGAAATAATAACTGGATAACTGGACACGACAAGGCTATTCTTACAACATAAATCGTGACTAAAACAGACACCACCCGTATGACTACAGTTGGCAGAGTAGTAATAACTACAGGGAAAGATCACATCTACACGGTAATGACTATCACAGAATCAGAAAACAGACAATATGGGAACCCAAATAATTATTATCAAGGGAGACAGAAAAACGTCAGACGTATCGTTCCACCGTGCAATTACGATTCCGGTAGAAATTCTCCACCACAAGACCGACAAAAGAGAAACTATGTAAACTACTGACAAAACGACAGACCTGAATTTCATCAGAACTGGTGGGATTCAAACAGGGCAGGGCCCTCTCGACAAGGGGAATTTGTAGAAGTTAAATCTCCAAATACCAATAACGACACGCGCCAACAAAGAGACAGACAATGACTCGCATCGCAGGCAGCCACGTGCGAAGGCTCAGAGAAAAATAACATAGACGCTAACCTTGAGAAAAATTTTAGCATTCCTTACGACGTATACAACATGATAATTGCTTTGAAGTTGAAACTCTACGTACTAGTAAGAGTAAAGAATTGTACCACATTTCACATGTAAAACCGTTTATTGAAAGATAATCTGCTTTTTAACTTTGTCTTTGCCATACAATTTTTCACTTTATGCTCCTAATACAATTTGTCACACTGAGAAACTGTTAACATGCAACAATGTTTTGAAGTTAACTATCCAGTCTAGAACCTATGGAACATATTTAGACAGTATTTAAGAGTTCATGGTTATAGTGAACAGACAACACAGTGTTATTGTGTGTGTACATCCTTGCTTGTTAGTTGCACGATTACGTAACGACTATAAGGCTCACATACTTAGAACATATACCGGTACTGCTAATGAGATTTTAATGCAACATTTTGGTTTACTTGAAAATACATTCTGGATTTAAAGTACTTTCTGAGAGATACCAGATGACACAGGGGTTAGTTTATTTGAAAGGTACACGATTATATCACGACGCTACTAATGTGTGACACAATTTACATTGTTGCTTTTGCGGTGTATCTGTTTTATCTGTGCACAGTTTTATGAACTCTTCTGGAAATGAAAACATGTTTTAGTTGTAACTTTGTGGTATAGCTTCAATGAGATTGCCTTTCCCGTAGCACTACACGTTACAGTACAGTACTTACTTCATCACGGCAATGAGCATAATAACTAAGATATCTATACGCATAGCATTTCACTTTAGTTTATTACGAGGTAAGTACATTGCCTTCCACAGAACTTTGCTTACGGACGACGATAATTACGACACTTGGCACATTTTTTACCCTCAAGTAATGACAGAGATTATGTTACAACAAGACGCACAATTTAGCGCGGCAGTACACGTATTTGAGTGATTAATTTTGTACTTAAAACATTTATTTTTAAAGATTTTTGAATTACAAAGAAAGTTTTCCGTGATACATTTCATTCCGTTTCTGTAATCTGTAACACCTGAGGGTATAATTACATTAATCCTCAGGGGGTACACGCCTACTTTGTGTACCATGTGTTTGGCAAGCACAAGGAGCCCTAGCTAATGTGGTATTTGCTTATACAACTTTACACATCGGTACCATATTTCTCTAACACAGAATTACACAGCTGTCTGATTATTTAACAGAGAAACAAACATTTTTTTACTATGTCAGTGTCACATGTTTACGCAATTACACAGTTGGATAACTTCATACTTATGAAATTGTATTTCGTCTGTACTTTGTGAACTGTTCATATTTTTTCAGAACCATTCTGATACTATGAGAGCTTTGAATGACGTATTTGGTATGGGATCATGAATTTTAAAGTACGTTTGAGGTAGATGACACTATTGAAATGAGCAGAGAATTTTTTTTAGGTTTTCAAATTATTGCAGAAAGCTACGTTGTTTTTGAGATTTGACTGAGGTGTTATGATGTTATTATTACGACGACGATGTGTATTATGTTGTTGAGGTATGTTTATGATCAATAAGCTGATGCTATATGAGGAATTTGATTATGCTACATACTTATTATGATGAAACATTGAAGAAGTGTTGACGAGTATGTATATGTGTAATAATGTAAGGAATAATGAGTAGTGGTCATGGACTCTGATTTGTGGAAAAGGATGTTGGAAACCAAGAAGCATACTTTAAGAATTATGAAATGTGTGTACATGCGTGAATGTATCACAATGCCACCGAAAATTTTTTGGACTCATATTTACAGGATTTTGTTTCTACACATTTGTAACGCAAATGCTCGACCTGTGAAATTTTTACATGAGACTATCACTGCAGCGGAAACTGCTGTCGTAAATATTTTGGTAAGAAAGGTAAGTGACCTTGATGTAATGCGTTGTGGGTGCCTAGCTGAGCGATAGTCACCTAAAAAAATAAAGCCATTAGGTGGAGAAAAAAAAGAGGCCATTATCCTCGCTATTGACATTTCTTTGTAGAAACCATCGCAAATACGACACGCTCAAACTTCAAAACATATGATTACACTGTGGAGCTCTTAATTTATGATATTTACTGAAATGCCTAATGAAATGACGAGAAATATTTTATGCCTATACACCTGATTATGACTACTGTCTTTCTAGTTGAGGGATTTTTTTACTGCCTTATGAAATGCCATATGAATGATGTTTCATGCCTTCCTTTGTACATATTTGCCTATGTTGTTTAATATCTAGTTTCTAGCTGCACTACAGCATTAGTTAATATAAAATTTAATAGATGTACTAATGTAAATGTTTTCTGTCTACAGATCCATTTAACAATAATTTTATGATCTACTTTCTTAAAATAAAAAAAAGGGAACGCAAATAGACATTTCCCTTCACAGGAATTGCATAAATAATTTTTTTACGATTTGGTAACTTGTCTGCTAGAGTAAGTTATCGTGATGCATCACTCTAGTGTTAAGAAGTGACATAGGTATTAAACACAGCCATTTTTACTGTAATATTTTTTCTGCTTGAGCTCTGTCATGTTTAGATATAAGTTATTGCATTTGCTGCTGCTGTTTGCTGGGGATTGTGCTACTGAATTTCACTTTGTAGTACTATGTTGAGGCAGTTTTACTACGGATTTATTTTTCTTGTTTGCTGCACATTGGCTCATATTAGTTGTAATGTTGCATTTGCTTTGCTAATTTAGATATACTGCTGCTGGCTTTGCCAATTTCCATTTTTTTGTCATTGCTGTTTGTGTTAATTTGTTGTGTGTTGCTGCATTGCCTCATCCCTTAGTTAAGCATCTGAGCTCGGTAGATTTAAGTTAGATTAAGAAAGGGTAGGTTATATAAGAGAATGAGTTGTGATGGACTGGAAGAAATGCATTGACAAGGTATAAAGAAAAGCGAAATAAGAGGAAACATCAATGAAATGAAGTTTTGGGTTGGACTGCAGTGCCAAATGTCACACTGAAAACAAACCCTGTCCTGTCCTTTTGTGTTATTCCACTATGTGTCTGTGTACCTTGTGTATTTGTGTTCTTCCTGTCTTTATGTGTTTATCTGATAAGACTTATCTTGTAGAATTTTCTAATACTCAGCTACATTCACTATGATGAGGAATACTGTTATCCTCAAATATAATTTGCATTTATAATATGTTATTTACTTTCTAAAGATGTTTAAACATTATTTATTCTGTTTTGTTTTAATGCTCGTGTGTGAAATTAATGTTTCGAAAACTATTCTCACTATTTTATTTATTTACTTATGTCATAATTCCCGTAACACTGATGTGTATGTTTATTTCTATTCTTTTATAAAGCCTGTAATACTACAAATGTTATCTGATTTTTATGTTCTTTAATGATGTATTTTTTACCTTTGTAATTGGATTCTCATGTCGTAAATTTATAATTGTATAGACACCAGTTCTTCAAATTAAGTTTCATTTCACTGGACATGTTTCTGTTGGTCATAGTATATGCACAATAGATGAGAAGTTGGGAGTGTTAGTGTTTGCACGTGCGTTGATTATTCAGCAAGGGACTGGTTAATAGCATTGCTGGTTCTAAGGTTCTAAGGATAATTCCAAAAACTTTTTGAGTGCATAAGTGGTGGTTTATGGACTTGCTATATTCTCCGCAAGACTCTTCGATGGTGATTGTGCACCTGCACAGTTGCAACAGATGGCTGCTACAGGCATGGCAGTCTACAAGGACTGAAGTGGGTCTGCACCTTTGATGGCCCACCAATACCATAATTTCTACAAGGACTGCAGTGCTCTGCACCTCTGGTGGCCCACCAATACTATAATCTCTACCAGGACTACAGTGGGTCTGCTCTGTGATGGCCTACTTACCAATATTCTTCAAAACTTCGACTGACTCTGCTGTGGGTTTGCTCTGTTGTGGCCCATTACCTGTCTGCATGTCAAGAGTCAGCACTGTTTTTCCGTTGGAAGGACAACACTACTTCTTCAAGACTGCATGGTAATCTACTACTTCCGTGTGTATTTTCTTTTACTGCTCAGACTTTGAGAAAAACACTGCAATTTTACTGTGATGAACGATCAGAACTCTCTTTATGGACGGTGAGAAAATTTTAGCTTTTGACCAACATTGTATCAATAAGTGTGAGCATTTGATTTCTTTGTTATTGTAATTGTGAAACAATTTTAACAAATATGTATTGGAAAGTGCCCAAAACAATTTGTAAGATTTTTTGTGGGAAGCATGGAGGCTATGTAAGTAGGCCGTTTAGGTTTTTATGTCGTTAACGCCATGTAGCGCTCTATATGAAAATCAGCGACTGTGCTGTCTGCAGTTTGTGGCCGGTTTTCATTGTTGGAATTTGCTATTGTAGTGTTGGGCAGTTGGCTGTTAACAGCGCGTAACATTGCGCAGTTGGAGGTGAGCTGCCAGCAGTGGTGGATGGGAGAAAGAGATGGTGGAGTTTTGAGAGCGGATGATCTGAACGTGTGTCCATCAGAGAGAGTAAATTTGTAATACTGGATGTCATGATTTGCTAACTATGCCCGTCAGTAGTTAGTGCCTTCAGTAGTTTGAATCTTTAATTTAGCTGGCAGTAGTGGCGTTCGCTGTATTGCAGTAGTTCGAGTAACGAAGATTTTTGTGAGGTAAATGATTTTGAAAGGTATAGGTTAATGTTAGTCATGGCCATTCATTTGTAGGGATTATTGAAAGTCAGATTGCGTTGCGCTAAAAATATTGTGTGTCAGTTTAGTGTTGATCAGAATAAATAAGGAGCGAAATGCCTGAGTACGTTCAGTTCTGCTCAGCTGTTCGAAAATCAAATAATGTAAGAGGGTTATCAGCACAGTAATTCATTAATTTTTTAGGAGGACGTTTGAATGTATTCCGTCTCACATAACAGTTTGTGGGTATAAGGCACAAATTGTTTATACAGGTAAGGAAGCTACATGCAATATATGTAAGAAACAGGCCTCTTCAGTCAGGAATGTCCGCGGCGAACTGCTGTTCTTAACAGTAATTTGCTACAGCGTCAGAACCTTATCTTACATTATCTGTTACCATAGAATCGCTCGGATCAACTGGTTGAGGATATTAACGCAGCGTGCCGAGCTGATGTCCCCCTTCACAGTAACAATCAATTTTCCCCATTAACAACAAAGGGAAACCCTGTTTCCGACTTGTGAAACTGAAATGCAACCGGAAAAACCACCTCTGGGGACAAATTGTAGTATCTCAGAAACGATCTGTGCTGTACAACTCCCTCAGTTCGCAAGCAAAAACAGTGCTATGCGGAGGCAGAGGAACCGGAAGGCAGACTATGAATGGAAACTGATGATCAGAAAGATAATAAACGTACGGTACCAGAAACTGAAGGGGGTGTAGTCAGCATTAATTTGGAAGAAACAACAGGTGAAGTAGCTGATTGCAAAGATCAGCAGCTATCTGTTAGTCAACAAACTCAGGCGGAGGTTGCAAAACTGCCGTCTCCATTTGTTTCCCTCGATCAGGAAGTAAGTGATATTAATAAAGGACAAGGAAGTGGTGGCCAAACTGAATTCACGGTCAATACCGCAGGGCAGGCGCCAGCAACAGAAATTGTGAGAGCGTCTGCTGCGGCTCCAGATGAGCCGCGAAGTAAAATAAACACGCACTCAAATGTGAATGTATCTCGTAACCAAGGGAAGGGAAAATCCGGAAAGGGCGACCCAAGCCTACAGAATGTTCAGTACCAAACGGTCTTACACGAATCACTGGAGGAAAAATCTTAAAGTTTACCGAAAATCAATCTGCTAGCGGTACAAGAGGAAACCTCAGAAGTAGAAAAAATTGGGAAAGTAACTAATCAACTGATTGCAGTGTTATTCCATGTTCCGCCTTCCGAGAAAACTGTTAATAGTTTAACTGAACCCAGACTCACAGGAAACTAAATTAGTTCACCCAAACAACTACATAGTGACAATGAAATGACGCAATCTTATTCTGTCACCACTATAAACATAAATAAAATTACGTCCGGTTTGAAATTATCAGCACATAAGGAAATTTTGTACGAAACCGCGACTGACATTGGCCTGTTGCAAGAAGTTCTAATGTCGCATTTAGTAATATCCGGTTATGCCACTTATATAAATATGTCTCACGAAACAAGCGTTGGAAGAGCTGTTTTGGTGAGGGAAGGAATTTCAGTAAGTGTGGTGGATCGACTGGAATCCGGAAGGGGAATAGAACTAAATATCTATGATATCACTATCATTAACTTTTATGCCCCTTCCGTAAGTTCTCACCTAGCTGACAGGTAACGTTTCTTCGAAGATCAACTGATGTACTTGTTAAGGAAAAATCCAAGACAGTTATTGGTTGGAGGTGATTTTAATTGTTTTTTAAATCTAAAAGAGTAGTTACCTAATTTTAATTTCTCAACTGAACTAAAACAACTAGTTACTGGTTTAGAATTAGAGGCTATATGGGAAATCAAATACCCCTCCATTGTTGAGTTCACTTACGTCTCGGCAACATCTCGTAGCGGGATTGATAGATTATATATTTATAAAAATCTTGAAACATCCGTGACAAAAGGAGAAACATTCCTATGTGTTTTTAAGACCATTCAAGTGTCTTAGCTTGCATGAATCTAACAAGACAGCCAGTTTGCCGATTACAGAAACAGTGGAATTTGAACGTTTCCTTGTTAGTAAATCATGATTTAGAAGACCTGATTTAAGAAGCATGGGCAATATTCCTGCGTGCCCGTAGTAGATATGCCACTGCTATCAACTAATGGGTTATAATGGCGAACCCAAAGCTGAGGAAGGTTCTTATCAATACAGTGTCCAGATCGCAAGACAAATGAAATGCACTATAGAATATTACTATTCCGTTTTGAGAGACCTATATGATCAGGTCTCAGCAGGTTCCAGATTTCGGGTAGCAGACATTAAAAAAGTCGAAGTCATGTTACTTAATATCAAGAGAAATAAAATGGAAGGGTTGAAAATAAAATCTACCTACTTCCTTGATCATTTCGTGAAACATACGAAAAACGGAAGAAGGACTTTTATTGATGAAATTCAAAAGGCATGATTCTCAGAACCCAGCAGGATATCATGGACGAGATTTATCGCTATTATTGAGAGCTATATTCTGTAAATCAAAGTACTGATGCATCCTTTAAAGAATTCCTTGACAGCCTAGCCCCACAGCTGACAGAAGATGAAAACGAAAATTTTCTCGAGGTACTCAGTGAAGAGGACGTGTATGAGATTCTGTGCGCCTCTCCATCAAAAAACTCCCCAGTACCGAATGGTCTGCCAGCAGAGTTTTTCATCTGGTACTGCCGAACAGTAGGTGCGAAAATCTCGGACATTGTAAATGAGGTTATTCAGGGTAAAATGACTCCGGCTGAGTTTACGGAGAGTAAAATTGTTCTTGTGCCAAGAAAATGGAAATTAAGATTTAAATAATTTTTGTTCAACTTCACTGCTGAATTATGATTATAAATTAATAGCTAGAATAGTCAACATGAGAATTTCATGCATTACAGATAAAATTATTAGTAAACATCAGAACTACGCCCAAGGCAGAACCATTTTCCAAAATCTAACAGAATTCAAGGATATCAATGCAATAACTTCTGTAACAAACACAATGTCTGCTTTATGTTTTTTAGCTTTTTATAAAGCCTTTGATGTAGTAAATCATGAATATCTATTACAGACATTGAAGAAAATAGGTTTCAACGATAGGGTCATACATTTGATAAAAAACGTAGGAACTAGAATAAATGCAAAAATAGCGATGAATTGTTAACTATACAGGCCAATACAAACAAAACGAGGGGTTCCTCAAGGAAGTCCTCTGTCCATGTCGCTCTTCTCCATTTCACTGGAACCTTTCCTCCGACATGTCCACGCTAGAAAAAAAGGCTTAACTTTATCAGTAAATAAAACATTTACAAGAGCCTATGCTGACGATACAGGGATCATTATAAGCAATAATGAAGAGGTAACCACGCTGGCAACAGTGATAGATACGTACTGTAGAGCATCTGGAGCCAATGCAAACGAAAAAAAGTAAGATGTTAAATCTCAGAGGTTTTGATAAGATCGACGTCAAGTGGACAAAATTATTCCGACAACATAAAACACTTGGGATCACCCTGACAGCGTGCCCAATGAAAATGACGGCTTTAAATTGGAAAGTTGCCGCAGATAAAGTTCAAGGAGCCATTTAACTCGATAAATGAACCAAGTTCAAAGAACAAAGTATATCAACTCTTGCATCCTTGCTAAAGCTTATTACACTCCCCAGCTGTTTCCAACACCGAGAATGAGAGCGAGGAGGATAATAATCAAGATCGCGTACTTTTTGTGGAAAGGTGAAGTGTTCAGAGTACCTGCTAAAGTAGCCACTTTAAATTCTAAAAAGAGTGGACTAAGATTGACTGATATAACAGATAAAGCCTCTGCACCTTTTATCAAAATGCAAGTTAATTTAATAAGAGACTCGCGAGAATGCATAACCAGCCAACTTTACGAGATCATTAAACCTCGAAGCCTGCTTACCCCGATTGACGCGCAGAATATTAACAATTGTTTACAGCGTGTGAGGGTTTTCTATGTTGAGTTCAGTTATGTAAGTGCCGAAATCAGTCACGACACTTAACATCAAGAGCCATAATGTGGGAACGAAAGAAACGCGAAGGAAGGAACAAAATAGAACGAAAGTTCCCAAACTTTGATTGGAGTGAGATTAGGAAAAACGTTACTCCTAATATGCTCACGTCTAATATAAAAACGTCATGGTACAAGACAGTTAAGAACATAGCTAGCACCAATGAAAGACTGAACGCAATCTGTCTCTGTGAAACAAATTTATCTCAACAATACCATCTAGGTGACACAGTAATTCATAGGTACACTTAAATAGCTCTGATTACAAGGACTCCCCTGACAGTATATCCCTGTCATTGATACACAGTCCCGAAGCACGCTATTTCCCGTAGGCCAAAACTATTGCTGAGTACTGGTTGCTGGGAAACTTTGTTAATTACGTCATTAATAAACTAGGATCCGACAGCACCATAGAGTTCAAGGTACTCATGCTGTGTGAATAGCACAAAATTAAAAGGTATTCGAATCACAAGAAAAAGTTCGTCATGGTACAAAGTACATTTGAAAGAATGGGCATTGGTTAATATAAAAGAAAGAGGACCATGTTGACAGTTACGTACTGTAATTACCTTAAGGATATTACTTAAATTTTTACTCTAAATTTTTGGTGTCTGCTTTTTCTTCTTCAGAAAGTAGTTTTTGAAATTTTATAAGCTAATCTACAGAGCTTATGTGACAGTCATATTGTGTGTCTAATAGTATCAAAACATAAAACATTAAAGCTGCATTATTGGTTTATATTGGGAATCTGGAAATAGACAGTTTTTATGGAAATGTCCTTATCGATTGGTTAAAACCGTAAGATTTTATCTGATATAATGTAATATTCAATGACTGGCAAATTGCCCTGTTCATTTTTTCACTGTGACGTGTAAGTCAGTTTTCCAATGAAAGATCTACTATATAGGTCTGATCACTTCAGATAATTAACATTCCACGAATGTCCAGAAAGTGTAGTTGGAAGGCTAGTCAACTTTTTAAGATCTCTTTTCCGCCATTCACAAGTAGTTAAATGATTGTCTAATTTCATTATTAAATTATTATTAAATTGTTTTTATGTGCGATGGGCAAAAATCTTCCATGTTCTGTATAAGTTTTTGGTGACTTCCATACAACTGTGTGAAATGCTCATAGCTAGTTTCACTGATCTGAAAAGGTTAACGATCAGTTTAACCTGTCTCTCACCGAGACGATTTCCTTGTGTACATATTAAGAAGTATCCCAAGAACTTGCTGATATCCTTACAAAGTGCTATTTATGCTTCTGTAAAGATGGAGCACGTGCAATACAAAGTCCAATTTCTTATTTATTCATGTTTGAAGAAGTTTGAATGTCTTTAACACAACTTTTCTTTCTGGCAATTTAGTCAATAACACAATCTTTTGTTGTATTTCTTTAACATCAGCATAATTGCAATGATCAAACTGTTTTTGTTTAAATCATTTCATGCATAACTTTGGTGTATGGTTAGTACATGTACATGGTATGCATTTGGAATGTGTAATATTGTACCTTAAATAAACGTTAAAAAAAGAAAAAGTGGGAGAGAACGTCTGTCATGTAAGCTGGAGATCCCGAGTTCGAGTCCCCATCGGGGCACAGATTCTCAGTTGTCCCCGCTGATATTTATCAGCACATGTATGTAGCTAATAGTCTGGATTTCACTGTAATTTCATTACAGAGAATGGATGTTGGCACCTTTAAGACAAATCTTAAACTTATAAGTTGCAGTGGGACTCAATTACAAGATTTTTAATGAGTGGTCCTTTAATTGCGCGGTGTAGATAACACAAGTTTGTGTTTTGAAAATTTTTGACAACTGATTTCTCAAACATAGGTTTTCTGCAGTCAATACAGATTCTGAAACTTACATTCTTTTCTGTCTATGATGTCAGGATTTTACAAATAAGGTCACGTAGTTAAAGATTACGAAACTTAAACACAAACATTAAAATAAAACTACCGCCTTTTGCAATTCTGATATGTTAAAGAAGTTCAGTAATATTATTGGCGCTTTTAAAGATTTTTCCAATAACCGCACACTGAAGTTATGGCCCCTAAAGTAGCTTTGATCCTTTCTCACGCCGCTTCGTAAAGCCACAACCTGCTAGAGGGGGAGGGGGGGGCGAAGGAGATAGAGAGAGAGAGCAAAAGAGAGAGAGAAACAGTGAGAGGGAGAGGTAGGGGGGAGGGGCGGCAGGTAGGGAGGGTGAATTTTCATGAACTATCGGACTCAAATGACGGTAAATGGAGTAGTAGATCAGAACTAGCTGTTTCTGGAAAATACATTGTTATTTACCGATATGAGCTACTAATTGTTACGGGATCTAGTTATTTGGTAGCTCTAGGTTTAATGCGAATTGGATATGTCATCATGCGACGTAAGCTCTTATAATTAATAAACACGTTCTGTTTTGGAAGTAACTGTTGGCCATTTTGAGGGAAGAGTGCGCTGTTACTCTCAGGCTGATAAGTCTCTCTCTTGTCGTGACGCGGTAATTCTGCAATTCGCTCTTCTTGATAGTGTTGCTGACTGCATGATTCTGTGTGAGCAGCAACGCTGGACGCGAGAGAGACAGTGAACTCCACTCCATGTAAAACTCCTTGACGAAGCTGTACTTGCCCACCTTTGTGCGCGTTTCGTCGTCATCTGCACTGTTACCTGCATCTGAATTACGTGACCCATAAGTATAGAGGCGGCATGCCTGTTGCCATCCACATAAAACGTTCAACAGTTCAATATTCATATTTACTTCAAAGTATAGTGTCAGCAATCGTTCGTTGCGACAAACAGATTTCTTCAATTATCTCGGTTTCACGTTGGACGGTAAGTTAATGTGGCAGCAGTGTGTGTAGGAGTTGAAGAGTTACAGGGGAACAGTCTGTGTACGTGTATACGTGTGGCTGATATAAGAATCATAGGTGCTTGTTTAAATGCAATTCATACGGTGAGTAACATGTAGCTTTCCATAGTCTTAAGGAAAACGTTCAGGGAAGGACGTTAATTAGTGACACAGATGTAATCTACATATAAAATCCGTCCCTGGGGTTTGGCTGTAGGTTTTTATAAGCTTGGGGGAACTGGTAAATTACCCATTCGCTATTGCAGATGGGCCAAATGCAGTTTCCATATTCGAACTTTTAACATTTATTTGTACGGACTATGTACACAACTGGCCATTAAAATTGCTATACCACGAAGATGACGTGCCACAGACGCGAAATCTAACCGACAGGAAGAAGATGCTGTGATATGCAAATGATTAGCTTTTCAGAGCATTCACACAAGGTTGGCGCCGGTGGCGACTACTACAACGTGCTGACATGAGGAAAGTTTCCAACCGATTTCTCATACACGAACAGTAGTTGACAGGCGTTGCCTGGTGAAACGTAGTTGTGATGCCTCGTGTAAGGAGGAGGAGATATGTGTACCATCACGTTTCCGACTTTGATAAAGGTCGGACTGTAGCCTATCACGATTGCGGTTTATCGTATCGCGACATTGCTGCTCGCATTGGTCGAGATACAATGACTGTTAGCAGAATATGGAAGCTGTGGGTTCAGGAGGGTAATACGGAACGCCGTGCTACATCCCAACGACCTCGTATCACTAGCAGTCGAGATGACAGGCATCTTATCCGCATGGCTGTAACGGGTCGTGCAACCACGTCTCGATCCCTGAGTCAACAGGTGGGGACGTTTGCAAGACAACAACCATCTGCACGGACAGTTCGACGACGTTTGCAGCAGCATGGACTATCAGCTCGGAGACCACGGCTACGGTTGCCCTTAACGCTGCATCACAGACAGCCCCTGCGATGGTGTACTCAACGACGAACCCGGGTGCACGAACGGCAAAAGGTCACTTTTTCGGATGAATCCAGGTTCTATTTACAGCATCATGATGGAAGGATCCGTGTTTGACGATATCGCGGTGAACGCGTGTATTCGTTATCGCCATACTGGCGTATCATCCGGCGTGATGGTATGGGGTGCCATTGGTTACACGTCTTGGTCACCTCTTGTTCGCATTGACATTTCAGGTGTGTTACGACCCGTGGTTCTACCCTTCATTCGATTCCTGCGAAACCCTGCATTTCAGCTGGAGAATGTAAGACCGCATGTTTCAGGTCCTGTACGGGCCTTTCTGGATACAGAAAATGTTCGACTGCTGCCCTGGCCAGCATATTCTCCAGATCTCTCACCAATTGAAAACGTCTGGTCAATGGTGGTCGAGCAACTGGCACTTCACAATACTCTTGATGAACAGTGGCATCGTGTTGAAGCTACATGGGCAGCTGTACCTGAACACACCATCCAAGCTCTGTTTGACTCAATGCCCAGATGTATCAAGGTCGTTATTACGGCCAGAGGTGGTTGTTCTGGGTACTGATTTCTCAGGATCTGTGCACCCAAATTGCGTGAAAATGTAATCACATGTCGATTCTAGTATAATATATTTGTCCAATGAATACCCGTTTATCATCTGCATTTATTCTTGGTGTAGCAATTTTAATGGCCATTAATGTATTTATAAGCCTAAGAGGAAATACGTTTGCGTCTCTGGTAAAATATTAGGCTTTACCCAGTATATCTTCCTTATATCTACTGGCATAGCAGTCAGAAAAAAATTAGTTTACTTATTTTAATTTGAATTTATTTAAAAATGCATGGTTATTGAGGTCAGGAATTCAGTTCACACGTGCCATCTTCTATGGTCGTCAGTTGCAGCTCGGTTAGATTGCTCCTCTGCCGTCCCCACGTTTCTTGAATCTTGTAATGGCGTAATCTGTCATGCGCCATGATGTACTTTCGTGTCGTCTGCAAACAGCATCATCACCTCCAACCCCTCACCTTTTGCATTTCCGGCAACTTGTTCACAGCAGCAGAGGTGTCGTCGTCATATACAAATAAATGCAAGTTTCTGAAATAAACGAAATTACATAAGCAACAGCTTGCTGCGAGTCGTGAGACCTCGTACATGCTCCGACGCGGTCACATACCTTCGTATCGTATGGAAACAACATCGAAGACACGACGTAAGCTTCTACGGTTCTGGTGACTAGCACACGGTGGCGGTGGCGACGGTGGCGTAGTCGAGTAAATCTAGGTTCTAAAAACGAATTGGGATACATCAGCAAAAGTTAACTGCAAGTCGAGGAGCTCGTACCACAGCATACCTTAGTATTGTTCATAACAGCATCGATACCACCACCTCCTCTGTTTTTTGTTTCCAGCGAGTTGTACATGGCGTCGTCGTCGTCGTCGTCGTCGTCGTACTCAAATAAATCCAAGTCTCTGGAAAAAAGAGAGTAAATGAGAAAAAGTTAGTTTGTCGTGGAAGCCAGTACTTGCCCAGACACCTAGGCGTACCTTCGCATCCATCGCAGACGGATTCGACAGGTTCGGCAATCTCATTTTGCACTTCACAACCAGAGTTCCTCTGAGCGGTCCTGTCCTCAAACTACGCTTCAATTTGGAATATGCACTTAAGAAGGCGGCGTTATCGTCGAGCTTAGACAAATGCAAGGCTCTGCTAACAAAACGTGAGCAAGAGTTTATTGTGGACCATGGGAACTCGTACGTGCTCAAGCACCTAAACATACTGTCGTATCGTTAGCATTCGCAAATAGCTTCGATGCCGCCACCTCCTCAACCTCTGTGCGTCCAGTGACTTATACACGACGGAGTCGTCATCACCGTACCCAAATAAATCCAAGGCTCTGAAAAAAAAAAAAAAAAAAAAACTAGCACACATGAGCAGTAGTTTACTACTGGTGGTGACAGTTTGTACTAGCTGACACCACGGCGTACCTTCGAATCTTCGGCAGACAGCACTGATGCCCACACCTTGCCAGACGTTGCACTTCCAGTGACTTTTCACGGTAGCTGCGTCGTCCAAATAATTCGTTTTCTGCAGCACGCTTCTGCTCGCAGCGACGTGCCACTGAAACAGTGCCTAAACTTCCCGGCGCCTTTTCTTATATAGAAATATAACAATGCTAAGCGTGGTTTCCGTGGAAATGTGCTATGACGTCATTTCTTAAGCAATTGCCCATAACAGTGCCAAATTCCTATATCGATACTACACAGCCACTCGTGGAAGATGAGCGAGGAAATGTACACTGACACAGTCACTGATTCTGTATTCGATATCTATACTCAGAACTAGGTACTTTTAATCACCGGACAGTTTTAACGTAACTTGCGGACACTGTCCTGTACAAAGCGTTTCTATTTTCTTATGCTATCTAGAATCATACCAGTGTGCTCCTCGTTTTTAAAAAGAATTCGTACAAGCGTCGTAAACAATATTATGTAGCATTGATGATAGTGAAAGAGTGGAACATTTCTTAAGGCAACAGAATAGAATTCTAATTATACAAGGTTCAACTCTCCGGATAGTCGTCTGTACATTCTTATTTCGTCGTTTCTTCGCACAGATTAACATAACCGAACATGCCATAGTCCTTTTTGGTCTTATCATTCGCCTCTTATGTCTTTTTTGGCAAAGAGACATGGATGTCTAAGCTTCATCTCCTTCATTCTGACTATATGTTACAAAGTAAGACTTCCTATAAAAGAGGTCCTCATCATTCTGTCAACAGCATTGCCCAAGAGATCGGAGGAGATGAAAGAATTCCAAGAATCCCATTTGTTCTCGGGGTGGGAAATTCTCCTTAAAACGGTAACTAATTAGAAATAATCAAAGATATGGTAATGCAGAAGGCAATGGACTCCATGGCTTTAAAGATGCATTATGTGTATCTACAAGAACAGTCCCTGTTACAGGTGACAGGTCACATAAAACCAGTTAGAAAGCTGATGACCCATGCCACCAGATAATGAAATTTGAATCATTTTCATAGCAGGCGTCTAATGAGATTCCTAAACGTAAGACTTTGGTTCGATCCAGTTAGTAGTGGAAAATCGTTATTATAGGTTGGAATACAGCTGCAGAGTTACGTGGCGTCCATGCGATACTCATATCTAGAGGCAGCTTAGCCAAAGAATGAGGATGCGGTCGGTGGCCTGCCAGAGTCCTACCGGACGATATAGACTTCACTTTATGAAGATGATAAATCCTGCGTCGGTTTTCAGGCCTACGTCCTTACGCCCACGTGTCTGTGAGGGGGAAGGAATTGGTTTGTGATGTTCCTGATACCTTTGACAGGAAACTATATGGAATATACTCCCTGACAAAATAAGTAAAGTACCTGGAAGACGTGGCCGCGTTTCAGTGCAACTTCGGACGCATGCACATAATCAGCGAGTATGCAAATAGTGGAGTTGCATTTCTCTGTGACAGGTCAAACAGCCACTAGAGTGCACTAGTATTCTTCATGCTTTTACTAGGCCTGATAGGGTGTACAAGTGGTGTGAACAGCATCTGATATTAAGTGATTACTGTGATGGATATGGAGATGCCATATGCTCGAGTGCAACAGTGTTACTAGCAACAGTTACGGCCCGATGATGGACTGCATCGGAAGATGAGAGGAGATCTACTGTTCGACAAGGTTCCGGTCGACCACGTCTGACCACCACGAAGCAGGATCTTTGTATGTTGCACCCACCTAATCACAGGAGTAACAGCCCTCCCAGAAACACTCTGTATCATCCCACACCATGGGTCGGACGCTAGGCACCAGCTAGACTAGACAATTACCGTCCAACGCGTTGGCGGTACGCAACTTCTGCATCTACATCTACAGAAATACTCCGCAAGCCACTGTATGGTGCGTGGTGGAGCGTACCTTGTTCCACTACTAATCAATTCCGTTCCTGTACCACTCACAAATAGGGAGATGAAGAAACAAGTGCCTACATGCCTCCGCAAGAGCCTTAATGTCTCTAATCTCCTAAGGTACTTTTTATTTTTATTTTTTTTTTTTAAAAACTTTATTGACACAACAACATCAACATTATGAAACAATCGAAAGAAGGTATTATGATACAAATTATTTATGAAATCAACAAACATTGTGAGATACACATTGACCCACCACCTTATGTAATTAGTGGGTCCAATTATTATGCTTGATAAAAAGAAGCAGCTTATTCTAGTTACTATTTGGCACTTGCTATGGACAGGGTTAATCTAACTACTTGACTACTCTTGATTATTCTAAGACTAGCTACTCTGCAGCGTTACATGTGTGCCAGACAGAATACAAACCTACTATAAAAACGGCCTGCTCACTGAGATAACCCCAGTGAGCGTGCCCCTGGCACTGGGCTGGCCTACTACTTTTAGAATCGCTGCAGTCCCTATCTATGTTATTGATGTTAGTATTCTTATTTTACGTTATTCTAGTATAACAACTTCGTATCAAATCTAAGTGCATATATCAAGTCCGGGAATGGTGCCCCTTCTCCCCTGATCCGACAGCGCGGCGGATTCCAGTTGTGAGACAACTGGCCAGCTCCGCGCTCGGCGGAATTGCAGGTGCACCTGAGTCTTCATCGGGTTATATATCTTCTAACCGTATTGGTTACTAATGAATCCCCTCAAGATCTTTTGGGATATTGCATTTGCCAAATTGTTGAGGACATCGAAGGTCTCGGCACGTCGCAGTAATGTGTGTGTATCTCTAGTTGGTAGCTGATTCCTAAGCTCGAGTACCACATCGTTATATAACATGCAGTCATAGATGACATGTTCGGGTGTTCCATCCGGAGCACCACAGTCGCACGCTGGTGTCGCCCGTTTTCCAAATCGACATAAATATGTCGGATATGGCCCGTGACCTGTAAGAAAGTGCAGCAGACCTCTACTTGGCTCAAAATGGCTCATTTGAAGCCTTTCTCTGATGTTCGGTAGTAGCTGGAATACCCTTCTTCCTGTTTCCTCAGTTTCCCATTGCTGCTGCCATAGCTCTTCGCCCCTTCTCTTTATTGCGTATCTATCCCCAACTTGTACCCCCATGATTTCCCTGGTCCTATCTATCTTTCCTTTGGAGACACAGTACCACGCTCCCTGTTCTCTAATTTTTATGTCTAAGGGACATAACCCTATTATTGTCAGTAAGGCCCCCCCAGGTGTTGTTCGATATGCCCCGACTGAACGCAACAGCATATTTCGCTGCACCCTTCTCACGGTCACTGCGGGCACCACCCTCGTGAGCCTGTGTGCCCAAACCCCGCTCGCATATCCTACTAAGGATGTTAGGATGCTGTTATGATAAAGTTTGATCAATTTGGGAGGTAGGTGGAATCTTTTATGGCCTATACTGATAAGGTTATTTAAAACTTCTAATGCTCGTTGCGTAATGTTTTCTATATGAGTCGGGGCAGACCAAGGAGAAGGTACCTGGATTCGGTTAAGAATGATTTTGAAGTAATAGGTTTAACATCAGAAGAGGCACCAATGTTAGCACTGAATAGGGGATCATGGAGGAATTTTATAAGGGGGGCTATGCTCCAGACTGAACGCTGAAAGGCATAATCAGTCTTAAATGATTATGATGATGATGATGATGATGATGTTATAATTCCATTTTTCATCTATTGTGACTCCTAGGTATCTAGCCTCTCGGCGCCGAAGAACTGGAGTACCTTCAATTCTGACG
Organism: Schistocerca piceifrons; assembly: GCF_021461385.2. Classification (NCBI taxonomy): domain Eukaryota; kingdom Metazoa; phylum Arthropoda; class Insecta; order Orthoptera; family Acrididae; genus Schistocerca; species Schistocerca piceifrons. Next base: position 193,410,620 of record NC_060142.1, on the reverse strand, counting down.
GTTGGATTCCTGACGAGACTGCCCTTCGTTAATAGATATGTAGATTTGTGTGGTGCAACTTTCATTTTGGTTTCTTGGCACCATTTCTGAAGCACTATCATAGCTTGTTCTATCTTGGGCTCAAGTTCCTCTCGGCTGCGGCCGCCTACCAGCAGGAGGATGTCGTCAGCATAAGCTATCACGTCTAGCACATCCTCACTTAGTTGTAATTTCTCTAGGAGGGGTTCTATGTTTATATCCCAAAAGAGTGGCCCCAGAACTGATCCCTGGGGACACCCCTACGTGATGGTTTTACTTGTTCTTCCGCTAGGCGACGATAGCCATACCTCCCTTTCCATACAATAGCTCCTCAGACAGCCATAGAGGGGCCCTGGGCACTCCTTCTCACTCAAGCGGGAGAAGAGCGAGGGCCACCACAGGTTGTCGAAGGCGCCACTGATGTCCACCATGATGCCCACCACATACTTGTGTGGGGTTGAGCTGCAGACCTCAGCTGCCAGGGCAATTGCGTCAGACGCCGATCGCCCCGGCCTAAAGCCGAACTGCCTGTCGCTCATCCCGCACAGCATCCTGTGTGCTGTCAGTCTGTCAGCCAGTAGCTTCTCTAATAGTTTTCCTAAGTTATCTAGGAGGCAGATTGGCCTGTAGGATTTGGGTTCAGTGGAGTCCTTATCCTTCCCTTTTTTTATGATTATTACGTTGGCCCTTTTCCAAATTTTAGGGAAACTCCCTGTTCTTAGACACTCATTGAACAGTCCTGTGAGAGACGCCACTAGCTGGGGGGGCAAGGAATAGCACCACCTCCGTTATTATGCCGTCTGGCCCCGGTGCCTTGCCCTTTTTTAGTGATTTGATCTGTGCTGCCACTTCTTCCTCTGAGAAGGGGTACACCACGGTGTTATTGGTGTATTCATGTAGATCCTCCCTGCGGATTTGTTGTTGGAGGTCATCCTCCTCATTTACCTCATCATCTGGCAGTAGTGTGCGCAGGAGAACCTCAGCGGTTTCCTGCCACGACTCTGTCATTCTATCTCCGTCTCTTATTGTCGAGAGAACCGCAGGGGACCTGATTTTTTCTCTGACAAGTTTGTATGGTATTCCCCAAGGATCCGTGGCTAGCTGGCTCAGAACATACCTCTCCCAACTTTGCATTCTTACTTGTTTTAATTATTTTTGGAATCGTTCTTTTTCTTCCCTGTATTGCTGCAGCCAGAACTGTTTTTCTTGCCAGACGGCACTTCGCTGGTAGTACCTCCTCGCCCGTCTCACAGACTGACGCATACGTTCAAGATCGGCAGACCATGGCGATGGGGAAGCCGCCACGGCTCTTCTCCTGGTTGGCACAGCGGCCTTGACCGCGTTAACTATCGATCCTACCAGCTCTTCGGCGTATCTATCTATGTCCAGGTCACCTTCAGGCAATGGCGGGATGTCACACTCCCGGGCCAGGCAGTCCCAATCGGTCTTATTGTAATTTAGTTGGATTTCCCATCCTAGGTCCCAGCGGCACCCTTCTTCTCTGAGGCAGAAGGTAATTAGGTTGTGATCACTTGTAGTGGCATGTTCAATAACCTCCCACCCTTCAATGATGCCGATGGCGTTTGCAGTTGCCAGGGTGACATCAATGTTTGTTCCCTGCCCTCCACCTCCGCTGTAGGTGTGGGGATTACCTGGTTTATTTGCCACTACAAGTTGGGAAGCCATAATTAGTTCTTCAGCCTTCTCACCGTTAGCATCCCTTGTGCCGCTGTACCACATAGGGGACTTGGCATTAATGTCTGCTGTAACAATAACCCTACGCCCGCGTAGTGTCAAGATGATTCTCGCAAGGTGGTCTGAGAATTCTTCAAAATTTCCTTCATATTGGAAGTACATGTTTACGATATATATTAAACCTGCTGGTGTTTGTAATTCTATTACGTTACAATGACTATTTGATAGCTGTGTTAGTGTTGTGGCCCTTAGGGCCTTGTTTGTGACTATTAAGACTGCCTTCGGCTCTTCTCCGGTAACGATGGTCTGCCAAGTGGTGGACATGAAGGAGATCTGCCCCGCCCTAGAGTATGGCTCCTGCAGACAGACTACATCCAGTCTCCTCTCCTCCACTACCCTCCGAAGCTCCTGCATGACCAGCCGACTGTTATGGGTGTTTATCTGTCCAATTACAATTTCAGATATTATGGGAAATAGGTGTGGAAATAGCAATCAGGCCATGGTTTGTTGTAATCTGAAGCTATTCGGCCATTTGCAAGGACAGATTGCACATATATTTCTTGCATGTTGAATTCCTCACCTCTTCTCTCGAAAACCCTTCTGAGCAAGTCACGCAGAGCTCCGAAGTCTGTGGGAAGATTCATTGACTTTAACTGTATCCTATCCACAGCCTCCATTGTCGAGAAGGTGACCTTTCTGCCATATTTGTGCCCTATACGTACGACGTGCCTGAGTGCTGTAGTCAGGACAGCCGGCTGCTCCAATCGTGAAAGTTGCATAGCAAGCTCCAGGTTCGGGTAGATCCTTCTAGGATCCGGATCTGGGGCTCTCGGAAGTACTTCCGTATGCATTGTACTTGTAATTGTGTCGTCTTGCACAATGGTTTGGAGAGGGCCTTTTGAAACTGGAACAATGCTATTATTTTCTACCGGTTGCAGATTGTCTTCAGTTTCCTCTTCTGGCTCCGTCTGTATGCGTAGGTCAACCATGATTGTCTGTTTTGGGCTTGTTTTCTCATGATTGGTGATGAAGCTTTCTGCCTCTGGGTTAAGTGTCGAGTTGACCAGAGCCTTGGGCTCTGTCAAGGTATCTGAGTCAGCCATTTCTTCTATCTCTGCAATTTCTATTTCTAGTTCTGTTTGAGTGCTTGTATCAACCACATTTATCTCATTTTCCTTTGTCTCCTGGAGAGATTTCAGAAATTCTTTGAATTTCTCTGCTCTTACTGCGTCCCTTCTTTTCTTGCTTGGCGACTTTCTTATATTGGTTGATCTGGTTTTGATATTGCCATCATCCATAATCTGTTCTTGAAATTAGTCGTTGTTCTAGTAATTTGTATGTTGGGCAATTCCTTCCGGTTGCGCCACATGTCTTTTTGTCCCTTCGTGTGCATGGTATGCATACAGCGGATTTTCTACAATCTTTTCTTACATGATCGTCCTCTCCACATTTAGAGCATGCCAGCTTCCTACTGCAATATTTATGAATGTGATCAATGTCCCCACAATTGTGGCAACGGGGTACGATTAGGTAGTCTTTCACGTTTATGGCGTGAAAGCCTATGTACACCCTGCCCATAGCTGTTAGTTTCCTCCATAGTTCCCCTGTGACTTCGGCAACGTGGTGAACTACGTCTCTGTCCCTAGGTCCTGTCCTGAATCTAAGTTTAAAGTTTTTTAGAAAGGTTTCCATACTTATGTTTGAATCGTCAAAGTTTTGTTGATACAGGGTCTCACATAGGTCTTCGTCTGTCAATGATTTTGGGATGTCATACAGAATGACCAATGGCTTTCGCTTTCGGGGGGGTTCACATTTAACTGACTTACACAGTTTTTGGTTTTCTAAAAGCTTATTTTTATCTTCCTCTGAGGCTACATCTACAATAACTACATTTTTTGTTACCTTGACTTTGTTGATCCTGATCTTTTCTCTTACGGGATTTACTGTGGTAGCAAAAACTTCCTGCACCTTCTTTATGTCCTGGCCGGGTAGTGGTCTTAAAAAGACTGCTGTTTCTGATCGTTTAGAGACCTTCGCAATGGTCTCTTTTGTTGTTTGGGCCTTTGGCGCAGCTTGTGCTGCGACGCCGGCCCATGTCTTCCCTGGTTGTTTCCTGAGCCTTTCGTTTTCCCTTTCCAATTCCTCAATTCTCCCTTCTAACTTTGCATTGGCAATCGCCCATGCCGCCAGTTCATTTTTAATTGCCTGCACTGCGGCCTGACTAATTTTCCCATTCTTAATATTTTGATCTAACAACTGCGTAATCCTCAAATGCCTTTCCAGATTGCTTTCTTCCGTGGTCTGACCCAGGCCATCCTGTGGCGAGGGATCAGATAGCATCGAAGCCCTTATGGGCGCACTTAAGTCGCTTGTCTCTTCAGTAGCCATCATTGTTAGACAAGCGATAAAAAGGGTTGGAAGCCCGTCTCTTACCCTGGACCGGCTTCTCTGGCATGGGGGGGGGGGGGGCTAAATTGCAGCTCGCCCACCAACCTCGTCCCTAGGTCAAGGGCATCCCTGAGCTGCCGAGTTCAGTACACCGTTGCCAGCGTCCTGGTCCCCTTCAGTGGCCTCTTCACCGAAGATTTCTCCCAGTGTTTATCGGCAAGTGCACCCCGCACTCCGGAGAAGCGGATGCACTTCTCGTCCTTCGCCGCCTACTAGCCCGAGCTTCCACCTTGCAGGCCAGGGACCCGCTCCTACTCAGGTGGCGGGCCGGTCACCCAGTCGTTCGGCGGTCTGGACCCAGCTAACCTGGCCCAGGCGATGTCACCACCCCCTGGGTTTGGCAGAACACGCCCCGGTTACCCACGGGCGCGGCGAAGCGCACTTGCCGACTCGCGCCGAGGTCCCACGTCGACAAAAGAGGTCGCCGGCATGCAGAGCATCAGCTGATGTTGTGCCTCCTAAGGTACTTCTGCGAAATGTACTTTGGCGGCAGTAGGATCGTTCTACAGTCAGTTGAGAAAACCTTTTCTCTAAATTTTCTCAACAGGGTTGCGCGGAAAGAAAGTTTCCTTCCCTCCAGGGGTTCCAATCTGAGTTCGCAAAGCATCTCCGTAATACTCACGCGACATCGAACCTACCAATACCAAATCTGGTACCACGAGTTTATAATGCTTCGACGTCTTCATTTAATCCGACTTGTAGGGGAGCCTAAGCACTGGAGCAGTACTCAAAAATTGGTCCCACTAGTATTCTATACACGATATCCTTTGTTCATGGGCTAAGCTTTTCTAACACTCTCCCAGTAAACCGAGGGCAGTCATTCGCCTCCTCTGTTGACGTCCTTACTTACCCGTTCAATTTCATATCACTTTGCGACGTTACGCCTCTTCCTATTTATCTGCAATTATTTAAATTTTTCCAAGTTTAGAGCAAGCTACCCTTCATCACACCAAACGCAAATTCAGTGTACATCACTGTATATTCTTCAAGCAGTCCCTCACTGACGACACTTTCCCATATACTACAGCGCCGCCAGCGAACAGTCGTAGACTGCAGTTCATCCTACATGTCAGACAGTGAAGACAGTAAAGAACAAGAGCGGTCCTATCACATTTCCAATGGACACTCCTGACGATATACTTGTCTCTGATGAACACTCGCCATTCAGTACAACGAACTACGCTCAGTTACATAAGAAGTCTTCCAACCACTCAACTACTTCTGATCCTATTCCATACTAACAACGTACTTCCGTTAACAGTCTGCAGTGTGGAACTGTTTCAAACGCATTTTGGAAATAAGAACTACAGAATCTGCCTATTGCCCTCATCCACGGTTCACAGGAAGTCAAGAGAGAAAAGGACAAACTGAGTTTCGTACGAGCGGTGCATTCTAAATCAACCCCAATTTGGCGATAGGAACTGTTCTATTTCAGGGAAAAATTTTCCATTCGAACCTAAAATATGCTCAAGAATTCTACAGAAAACCGATGTCAGGGGTACTAGTCTGTAATTTTGCGGGCGTCGTACTGGAGAGAGAGAAAGAGAGAGTGAGATTGAGAGAGAAAAAGAGAGAGATAGAGATAGAGAGAGAGAGAGAGCGTAGCCGGCCGGAGTGGCCGAGCGGTTCTAGGCGCTATAGTCTCGAACCGCGCGACCGCTACGGTCGCAGGTTCGAATCCTGCCTCGGGCATGGATGTTTGTGATGTCCTTAGGCTAGTTAGGTTTAAGTAGTTCTAAGTTCTAGGGGACTGATGACCTCAGACGTTAAGTCCCATAGTGCTCAGAGCCATTTAGAGAGAGCGTAGAAATGGATCACCTAGCAGTCTGGAGTGACAGGGGTAAATATGACCACAATGAAAATAGAATGTAAGTGGATAGGACATGTAGCCAGACGTATGGATGGCAGATGGGTAAGCAAGTCCATCATTAGATTCCAGACAGCAAGAAAAAGCCTGGGCTATGAGACGATGACGCAATGGAAAGTGGGTAGGTGACACATTTGACATTAGGAAATGAGCAGGCGCAAGATTAATGCGTACAGCCAAGATCATTCATTTGGATCTTATTATAAGCTGCCTGGCAAAACACCTAGGAGGGGAAGAAGGACTTGGGTTGTGAGGGTATGTGATATTTTTTTCAGTGATTACAAAGTAGAATCAAACTCACAAATGACTTGGCAGTATGAGCCCGCTTATCAGTATGACGATGCCCCTCCTCTGACCCGGATACAAGCATTGATTTGGTTGGAAAGGAGTCATAAAGCTCTTGTATCCTCTCCTGAGGTGAAAAGGCCCACAACTGTTGTATTCGTTTACTCGAGTCAGAAGCAGTACAAAACTTTACATCACACAAATCTACTGTACTAAGGGGTACTTCTTAAACAAAAACTTACATAATTTACATGCTTAACATAATGAACTAAATGACCTGCCCCCAGAATTGAGCAACAGGAACTGCACCGCTTTTATAATTCATCAGCATTCATCAGCTCTTCGTCATTGCATGATCAGCACAACATGGTCACTGACACTTTGTCGGTTCTCCTCTGTATTCACATTGTGTCGGCCCTTCAGAAAGTCTCCATTTGATAAAGTTGTCCCTGGACTTGCCAACACCAGAGGAAAGCCTTTTCAATGATTTCCAAGTGGACCAGTCTAAAGTAATGTACTTCCATGTGCTAGGCTCTCAGCAGGTTTCCTTCGCGTTTGTAGTTGGTCGCATCTAGCTGGCCACAGTTGTTCTCTGGCATACACGGAGACGTAGTTAGTGCTGACGCTGAACTGAGGATTTCAACCTAGATCTTCATGATCGGTGGCCATAGAGAGAGTGTAAGTTATCTAATTCGACCCTTTACCTTGAAACACGTATGTTGTGTGGCGGCGATGGCGAGGCATTGCAGAGTCTCTGACCAGAGAGCTATTTGTCGTTCCTAGTCTGCGCTTGACCGCGCGAGAGTTCAGTTGCAGTCGAGTTACGAGAGAGTTGAGTGCAGTTGTGTGTGAGGAGTCGGCGGGCGTCGACATGGCACTCCGGTCAAGATTCAGGGCGAGGTATATTATTTTTAAATAAGGTAAATGGAAATGTCGTGTGACTAGGGCCTCCCGTCGGGTAGACCGTTCGCCTGGTGCAGATCTTTCGATTTGACGCCACTTCGGCGACCTGCTTGTCGATAGGGATGAAATGATGATGATAAGGACAACACAACACCCAGTCCCTGAGCGGAGAAAATCTCCGACCCAGCCGGGAATCGAACCCGGGCCCTTAAGATTGACAGTCTGTCACGCTGACCACTCAGCTACCGGGGCGGACTTTAAATAAGGTAATGAAGCAGCATTGCGCTCAGCTAATGATGTAAATTAACTGTAACTAATTTGTCCAAGAATCGCCCCAATAATAATTTTGTTTTCAAAGCAATTTTTCAACAAAGAATCCTTTAATGAAAGAAATATTTCCCTTGCTATTCCTTAAAGAAAAGTTTCCCTTAAATTCAAAATTTTTGCAATGAATTTCCTCCAAGCTATGGCGAAAAATAAGAGCAGATGCACTTTTACTAACGTAAGAATTACAGTTTAATTAGTGAACAGGGCCTAAGATCGACATTTCGGTCTATTTGTGTTTTCATTGTCACAGAGATTTTATTATCACTGAATTGACTTTAACATTTTTTTTTTTTTTTTGTGAGGAACCTATACTTGGGTCAGATTACTAATTTTTTCATTTAATTGTATTATCTTTCATATTCGTGGGGAGGTTACACTTAGCTCTATGTCCATTTACATTTGAATATTATTATAAAAATTTCTCTGGGGAGGTTACACTTGGCGACACCCGGTCCAGGATCGTATTTCGTTGAGAATCTTCTGAAACGTAGTCAGATATCTGCTCTTATTTGCATAAATATAATTAGCATTTGGCGCAACGCTTTTACTAATTTGTGAATTTCTTTCCTCAGATCATCGGCAATTCTTTGCTCTGTTGTATTTGTGTTTGTTGCTTTTTGAATTTGTGCTTATTTCCTTTGTGAATAATTGTGACTACTGTAAAAATGCCGCGAAAGACTGTGAATAGTGTATCGCGAGGTATAATGAATGAAATTACCGACTTAAACAACGTAACCGATAGTAACTGTGACACGCAGTGTAATGATGACAATCCTGCGTACACCGACAATCAGTGCGTTCCAACCTCTAATGATGATTATTATCTTACTGATGAACAAACGAACTCAGTTGTCTCCTCTGTTAATTTGACAATTGATGACGCGGGGCGTTCTGTTGGAATGAGCGCTGCTCAGCTTAATACACTCGGTTTGGAAAATTCAAATAATGTACAGACAAATTTTTCTAATGAAAATGGACAGGGTACTGAAAGCACGACGGATTTATTTAATTGCGAAATAGTGTCTGACAGTGTACATCCGACTGAAAAACGTTTTTGTAAATTACAGAATGACCAAATGGTCACACAAAACGAGACAATTCCAGATCCACGATTAATTAGCACAGAGAATAGAAATGCTAATTTTGGCTCGGATCAAATTATGGCACTATTGCTGCAACGAGTTAACCAAATTATTGAAAAACAAGACAACCAGAGTGAAGATTTCAGACAACTTAGAGAACAGAACAAACAAGATAACGAAAATCTCAAACAACACTTCAATGAGAAATTAAACAATAATTCCAGGCAGCTTAGTGAACAAATTAGAGACGTTGCTGCGCAATGTCATGATACTAAGGAACAGTTACGCGAGGAAATTGAGGCTTGTTCAAGAAAAAGTAGCGAAGAAATTAGATCTGTTGCGCAAGAATTAAGGGAAATGCAAACAGCTACAACAGAAACACTTAGAGACGATATTAGCGGAGTCGCTAAACAATACTCTGAAAAGGCTACACAATTACACGACGAGTTTAAAGCAATGACAGCAGAACTTTCGCGCACAATGGATGAAAAGATTGACGCGAAATTCGACCAACAGAACTCTCAAATTAACGAACGTCTTAGTCTTCACATACAAAACAGTGATCTGCGTTTCCGCAAATTTATTCAGGATCAAAATAAAGTCAAACGTCAAGTCATGGAAACAATCACTGCTCAGAGACAAGAAGACAAACGTAAAATGTTTGCGAAAGCAAAAACATACGTAGACAACAATATTGCTACAATGTCCGACAAAATTAATACCATCGAACAGTTAAACGCGGAATTACGCGATGAAATTTCTGATCTTAAATCAAAGACAGATAAACACACAGTAGATATTCAAACAGTGACAGACAGATTCGAACAATTAGAACTAACAGAGGATTGCGATGTCATCAAAGCTGACATTAAAACATTGAACGAAACTACACGTAAAATGCAAAAACAGATTAATGCCTCAGACACTAAATCCGATGATCAGGTAAAAATACTGACTGAAAAATATGATGAATTGGCCAGTCGTATTGATGTTATCGAAAGTACTAATGACAATAAATCAGACGATACTGCACCGGTTTCATTTAACCAAACACCTGAATTTCAAAATTTACAGCAGACAATTAATGAGATCGATTCGTCTAATAACACGTTGCGCAGAAAGTTGTCAAGTTTACAACAAGAAGTAACAGAGATGAAAAGTATTTCAGTTAATAACACATCACAGCAGACGCCACTTTGCGAACATTTGTCAGACTCGCGCAACGCGTATAATTTGGGTAATCTACAGAGAGTACGGGACTTTGATTCCGAACAACCACAGTTCAACAGATTCTCTTACAATCCTGAACCTGTTCCATCACACAGAGACGATAATTTCGATTACAAACATTTTCTGTCAGTAAGAAAATTTAAAGTGTTTAAGAATGACAGAACACAGATTCACCCACTGGATTGGATACAACAATTTAGCTTTGCTTTTCCACCGACTTGGCCCGTTACGCATAAACTTGAATTTATTTGCAGTATTTTGGAAGGCGAACCGGCAACTCGAATGAGACCGATCGCGAGACAATGTTACTCGGTAGAAGTGTTTCAGAATGCTTTTCTGTGAGCGTTTTGGTCGAAGACGACACAGCGCGGAATTAAAGATCAGTTAATTAGTTTACCGAATTATGAGAACACAAATTTTCCCAGTGTCACGCAATTTTTTGAGCACATGGTGCAACAAAACCAGTACCTAAGTGAACCGTACAGTGAATCCGCACTCATTCAATTATGTATCTCTAAATTACCACGGTCATTAAGAGTTTCGCTTCTAACGGGTCAACAGAAACAAAATGTTTCAGCATTCAGAGATCTGTTACAGCTCTTGGAAGTACAACATTCTGATTATTCCTTTGTGAACAAAAATTTTTCGTATAATAACCAAAGTCAACAAACATACAGCAATTATGATCAGGCACGTAATTTCAATAGTAAAAGTAACAGACGCTTTAGGAACGACAACTACCAGAACTTTAATCACAGGCAAAATTCTAATTATCCGTATCGTCAAAATTTTCAGCAACAGGAACCACATTTTAGTAACAATAGACGTTTTCCACCACAACAGCATGAAAGTCAGCCGGTTAGCATACCTAACGAACAATGGAATGCACAAGGTCAACCAGGCTTTAATATTTCGCCGCATGCACGTACAGTTCCAGGTACAACAAATAGTAACGCACGGGAGCAAGGAAATAACTACGTACAGAGAAGACAGTATTTCAATTCCTATCGCAATGCACCGTATAGGAATGACTATCACGACAGACGTAAAAACAATGAACACAATTATCAGCGTACGTTTAATAACAGTAGATCTTACGGGCAGCAAAATGATCAGGAACAACATATTCTCATGAATGAACCTGACAGTAGGTATCATCCAGAGCGTAATACGTCTGGAAGAAGTAATAGAACAGTTCAAATAGTAGAAATGCCACGGAATACTCCTGACAATAATAATACGTCAGATAGAATTTGACTAGATTCTGTACAGGTCGTATCTTCCAGTAACACAAGCACTAAGTTAGACACGCAAAATGTTATTCACGAAAATGTAATTACTTTTGACGATATCAGAGACACTCTTTTGCAGGAAAGACCAGTTGTTCAGAAAATCATTTCACATCCTGTCATTGAAATTAAAATTGGTTCATCGAAATTTTCAGCAGTAATCGATTCCGGATCACCTATGTCAGTAATAAATGAAGAAACTTTTAACGAGTGTAACAAAGAGAATAAGTATCCTACATTACCTCTAGGCAAAACGAAAGTGAAAGGAGCAGTATCGAGCAAAGGAGTAGACGTTAAATTACAGACGCATTTATCATTTTGTATTGCAGGTCATACTTTTCATTCAAATTTTTGGATTGTTCCTTTATTGACAACAGACGTTATTTTAGGTACGAATTTTCTGGTGCAACACGAAGCAGTTATAGATTTTCAGAATTCTTATTTAATGTTAAAGGATGAAAATGTGCAATTGGCTTTAGAATTTCAGCACTCATTATCTGCGGAAGAACAAACAATTAACCGCACAGAGGTCATTTCCGCAACACGTAACATAGACTGTAATCCCACATTGTTCACGGATACGTACGTACATAACTATAATACTCCAGACGAAGCTGACTACGATGTAATGCAGATGATTACTGATAAAGTTAAACAGAGCAGTGCAAATACAGACGACGAACGAACGCAATTACACAAAATTCTTTTAGAACAAGCTCCAGTTTTTGACAATGTTCCTGGTACTATGTCCAGATTTATGTATGAATTTCAAGTCAAACAGCACGACACATTCAAAGCCAAGCATTATCCCATTCCGTATATTCATAGAGAACAGGTTAAGAAATAATTGCAGGATATGCTTGACCAAGGAATTATTGAACCGGCAGTTAGTCCGTACATAAACCCGCTACATATTGTTAAGAAAAAAGATGGCTCACTTCGCCTCGTACTTGATTCACGTCACATTAATGACATTATTATTAATGAAACATATCGACCACAGACTTTAGAGGAACTTTTACAGAAATATCATGGTACAGCTATTTATTCCACACTAGATTTGAAATCGGGATTTTGGCAAATTCAGCTTCATCCGAATTGCAGAAAGTACACAGCTTTTCTCTGTTTTGGTGACTGTTATCAATTTTGTAAATTAACGTTCGGCTTAACTATTTCTTCTGCAGCTTTTATTCGCGGTTTGCACACAATACTTCCGACAGAACTTAAAGACAGAATTACGACGTACGTAGACGATATTCTTATTGCAGAAGCTAACTGGACTGAACACAATCTGATTCTAGAACAACTGTTGCAGACTTTTCATGCACAAGGACTCACAGTTACTCTCAGTAAATCGCACTTTGGCAAAACTTCCATAAAATTTCTTGGACACGTAATTTCAGCAGAAGGCATTGCACCTGATCCGGAAAAACTTCAAGCTCTACGTGATATTACTGTTCCTACGACAAAAAAGCAACTACGCAGTTTTTTGGGCTTAATTAACTTTTTTCGTAAATTTATTCATCACTCTGCTTTAGACACACCTATGCCAATTAACAGGTGAAAATGCTATTTGGTCCTGGGATAACCAAGCACATTTTGAATTCGTGAACCTGAAACATGCTTTGTTGAACGCTCCACTTTTATCACACCCAGATCTTACTAGAAATTTTTCCATTGCCACCGACAGTTCCAACACCGCTTTAGGCGTACACATTTTTCAGGAAATTGAAGAAGATGGCTCAACAGTAATTAAAAACATCGCATTTGCAAGCCGCATTCCGTCACCTGCTGAACGAAATTATTCCGTTACAGAACTAGAAACGTTATGTGTTGTATGGGCTTTTACGAGATTTAGGCAGTTTCTTTATGGAAGACATACCACCGTCTACACAGACCACAGAGCGATACAATTCTTACTTTCGGCTAAATTCACTCACGACAGATTAAGCAGATGGAAACTTTATTTACAGGAATTTAATTTTACGATTGTTCACATTCCCGGCACCCAAAATGTTACAGCAGACGCACTATCGCGTTCTCTCACCAACAATCAGCAAGACGTAGCAACCAACTTCTGCAAAGCAAATTTCAGTGTCATGTACATTCAGCAAGTTGCATTTGAAAATTTTATTTCGTCGTCATTACAGGACATAACAAAAGAGCAAAATAAAGACAACGTGTGGAAAGAAATTAAACACCTCTGGCAAGATAAGAATAATGTTACGATGAGGAACCACTACACTGTACGCAATGACATTCAGTTTCGCCGCTCTCATCCAGACAGCAACAATTGGTTATTATGCATTCCTGACGAACTGGTTAACAAATTAATGTGGTATACTCATTTAAGTTACGCACATTACGGAGCCAGAAAATGTTTTCTTATACTGAGACAAAACTGTTATTTTGCCAACATGGAAAAACGTATACGACGAGTTTTAGCGTCATGTAAAATTTGCCAGAAAGCTAAGTCAGACACCACTTCACACATTCCTCCATTATATCCCATTGTACCTGTTAAATTAAGACATATGGCCGCAGTAGACATTTTTGGTCCAAATCCGAGAACTAACAGAGGTTTTTGCTACATCTTTGTCGCTGTTGAACTCACTTCAAAATTTGTTACCTGCACTCCGTTACACAAAGCTACTGCTAAAACTGTTTCGAAAGTATTTGTAAAGCATTTTCTATTTCATGTAGGGCATGTGATGAAAGTAATTTCTGACAATGGATCACAATTTCGTTCTGCTATATGGATACGCATGTTACGAGCTAGAAACATTTCTCCGATCTATATATCCAAGTACCATGCTTCTTCGAACCCTTGTGAACGACTAATGAAAGAAATTGGTAAACTGTGTAGAATATACTGCCACAAAAGACATATTGACTGGGATACACACATACTCTCCTTCCAAGATGTAATTAATTCCATACCAAATGAATCCACTATGCTATCTCCGTCTGTTACACTGAAAAACGTTGAACCACCAAACAAAATTAAAGAATTAGTAAACTTTCCTAGATCATATCGACTAAGGCACCACGAAATAATTGGCATTACGCTGAACAACATCAAACGTGCCGCAGAGCGCCGGAGAAGACAGCAAAAACAGGTTTGTACACGCCGCGACTTTCACATTGGACAGAAAATATTAGTACGTACACACTATTTATCCAACAAAGGAAAAGGTAGGTGCAGTAAATTTGAACTTATATACGCAGGTCCATATCGGATTCGCAGCATTCCTCACCCCAATGTTGTACACGTCGAAACTTTGAGAACCAAAAAATCGAAAGGCAATCACCATATCTCCAATGTTAAACCGTTTATTGAATGAACATACTTTAGGATTTATCACACTGTAATACATTTTCCAGATATTTATGAGAACAATTATTGATGATTATCGTATTTTTTCTTGGCAAGTGCCCGGCAAGGTAAGGTTAGCAGGTCGCTTTTCTTGTCGTTACACATCAGACCGTGCACATTTTTCCATTTTGTATGTATGTACAATTGTTTTCATGTTTTGTTTGTATGCACTGTGAAATAGTTAAGATATAACACACACCAGTTGACTTTGACATTTTTTGCCTTATGACATCTCAAGATCGTGACTGTTTTACATTTTTTGCTGCTGCATTGTGATATTCTGTGTACATTTTTGCATCTGAACACTGTCAATGTCTTTGACATATTACGTTTTCTGTCATGTTATGCTGTATGCTTAATTATGTTACCTTAAACCAGTCATTATTTAGTGAGTATATGATGTAATTGCACGATATTAATTTTTGTTCATCATTTTCAGAAAGAAATAACGTATAAAGGAAATAAATTAAACAAAAATGGGAATTTCACCTACGGAATAAACGAAAGAAGATGCAATAACTTTATGAGGAAGAGTAAATGGATCAGGATTAACAAGCATTAACAAGAATATACTATACGCATCGTAGAATAGCAGTCTTAACTAATTTTTTCTTTCAGAATACAAGGCGACTGATGCAAGCTGTCAGACAGAACTACACATCTTAGTTTTAGTGATGAAATATGCTAGAGATAAGAAATAGTTGTATAATGAGTAATGAAGTGATTTTTTGCAGATGATAATGAATGCTGATGAATAATGATGAAGAGTATGCTACTATGAATAATGAGGTTTTTTCTTTACAGGTGATGATGATAATGGAGTTATGATAATATAGATAATGAAGTTTTTCTTTACAGATGAGGATGATGTTGAAGTTTATGTATTTATGTTATGTAGTTATTTAAGTATTTGTTGCAGTTTGTTTTGACAGTATGTTGTATATCGTATGGTATGATGACTGAAGGTTTTGGAAAGGACAGCTATGGAACACATTTTTTATACACATTTCACTACCTGTTAATTCGAAGTTGACTACTTTTCAGCATAAGATGCATTTCTCTTTTCAGCTTAATAATCCATTTTTTTAATATATATTTTGCAGGAGAAATTATTTATGAGATTAATGTGCTATAAGCAGTTGTTCATTAAACCTATGAATGTGATTACATATACTCTACTTGTTTCATAATCTTGCCACAACTGACTTATGATGGGTGACGTTACACATTTTCATTTATACCAACAACCCAGAAGCATATTCTTCTCTCTTGCTTTCCACTGTAATTACCTAACGCAATGCATTGCTAACAAAAAAATGTATTACCAGTCCCACATAATGTTACTAGTTTAAGAGAATTCTGAATAATACTGATCAGCTCTGAATAGTATGTCACTTCAGTAATGACTTCTTAATGATACAAAATATATATATATATATATATATATATATATATATATATATAAAATAATGCTTTGTAACTGGCTAATAACTGCCACTGTTTATTGTAATGAGACTACTTATAATGCCCATGTTTATTAATGTTATGATTGTAATTAACTGATTTTTAATAATGACTTCTTAATGATCTGAATAATACTGAATGATGAACAATGTTTTATACTATTCAATACTTCCTGGCCACTGAGTGCCAATAATTAATATAACTAAATGAATTATGACTTTTCATATTTTGGTAACTGGCCACTGAGTGCCAATAATTAATATAACTAAATTAATTATCACTTTTCATATTTTGCTAACTGGCCACTGAGTGCCGATAATTAATGTCACTAAATGAATTATGTTATTAATTATGCCATTAATTAGCTCCTGTTTTCAATGGTGACTTTTCATGTTCTATAACTGGCCACTGAGTGCCAATAATTAATGTCACTAAATGAATTATGTTATTAATTACGCCATTAATTAGCTCCTGTTTTCAATGATGACTTTTCATGTTCTATAACTGGCCACTGAGTGCCAATAATTAATGTCACTAAATGAATTATGTTATTAATTATGCCATTAATTAGCTCCTGTTTTCAATGATGACTTTTCATGTTCTATAACTGGCCACTGAGTGCCAATAATTAATGTCACTAAATGAATTATGTTATTAATTATGCCATTAATTACCTCTTGTTTTCAATGATGACTTTTCATGTTCTATAACTGGCCACTGAGTGCCAATAATTAATGTCACTAAATGAATTATGTTAATAATTATGCCATTAATTAGCTCTTGTTTTCAATGATGACTTTTCATGTTTTGGTAACTGGCCAATGAGTGCCAATAATTTGTATAACTCAATGTATTATGTTAATGCTAGGCCATTAATTGACTTTTTTTTCTCAATGAAGACTTCTGATGAACATTATTCTGTCATACTAAATATGTTTTGTAACTGGCCAAAGACTGCCGCTGTTTATTGTAATACGATTACCCATGATGCCAATAATTTAATTTTATGAACATTATTCTGTAATACTAAATACATGGTACAGAAATGTTCAATAACTGGGCTATGAATGCCGCAAACTACTAATGTAATTCCTAATCAAGACTAGTCTGTGACTTAATGTCCTTCACCTTCTGACCTAACTACCTGGAATTACTGTAATATCCATTTGTCTTGTCCATCCTCATGATCATGGAGCACTATATTTGGTTTTTGCACTAATTCTACGTTGGTGTGCCTTGTAAGAGCGTGGTGTTGACACGACATGCTGTCCACCACCGTGAGCGATGAAGACGTTATTATGGTCCCACTGTTTGGTGTACCTGATGTACTGCCAAAATGATAACATGGAAGATTACTACGACATTTCAGTGTCTTGGCTACGCTGATAAATACTAATGGAAAAAGAACTTCAAATTGTGTCACTTGGTGTTGTACTTCTGTGGAAAGATATGGACTTTCAGAGCAGCTATGTGCAATCTAAAGTGCTAAAACCATGATGCAATACTTCCCTTACCTATCCTAATTCTTGTCACATAGTGAAGATCATTTTTTGCTAACATTATTTATGTTCATGGCCTATACATTTTTTTCGATTTGCTGAACTCCAATGCAAGTACACTTATGTCACTTGTCGACATGATTTTTTTGCCACTATGTTTATTTGTTGTGAAAATGCTAAAGACAATTTTCGATTTGTTCTGAAGTACAGTATATGTGCACTCTTGTCTTTTATATTGTATATACATTTTTCTGATTTGCTGATACGCTCTGTACTCATTGTATACATTTTTTGTCATTGTCTAATGTTTTGTACTCGGTGCATGTGCACCACATTTAATTCATGTACTATATCTGTATATATGCTGTAACTGTAAAGTTAATTAGTTAAAAAAAAATTCTTGCGATGTCAAGTCCAAATGACTCACCATCGCTGCCAAATTTTTGCCCCCCCAGTGGAGGGTTATGAAACACGTATGTTGTGTGGCGGCGATGGCGAGGCATTGCAGAGTCTCTGACCGGAGAGCTATTTGTCGTTCCTAGTCTGCGCTTGACCGCGCGAGAGTTCAGTTGCAGTCGAGTTACGAGAGAGTTGAGTGCAGTTGTGTGTGAGGAGTCGGCGGGCGTCGACATGGCACTCTGGTCAAGATTCAGGACGAGGTATATTATTTTTAAATAAGGTAATGAAGCAGCATTGCGCTCAGCTAATGATGTAAATTAACTGTGACTAATTTGTCCAAGAATCGCCCCAATAGTAATTTTGTTTTCAAAGCAATTTTTCAACAAAGAATCCTTTAATGAAAGAAATATTTCCCTTGCTATTCCTTAAAGAAAAGTTTCCCTTAAATTCAAAATTTTTGCAATGAATTTCCTCCAAGCTATGGCGAAAAATAAGAGCAGATGCACTTTTACTAAGGTAAGAATTACAGTTTAATTAGTGAACAGGGCCTAAGATCGACATTTCGGTCTATTTGTGTTTTCATTGTCACAGAGATTTTATTATCACTGATTTGACTTTCACATTTTTTTTTTTGTGAGGAACTTATACTTGGGTCAGATTACTAATTTTTTCATTTAATTGTATTATCTTTCATATTCGTGGGGAGGTTACACTTAGCTCTATGTCCATTTACATTTGAATATTATTATAAAAATTTCTCCGGGGAGGTTACAACCTTTCAAAGTCTGCAGCTACTGTACCACTTACGTCAATACGTACAGTACCTGCCAAGCAAATATCCTGGTCTGTGGATGTCGGTTTCAGACATGCCTTGTCAGTCCCGCAGTTTCATTCTGTGCAACGAACAGCTGCTTTGTATGAGCAGAGCTGCACCATGCGCGGCACGTGTACTCCCCTGCAGAGGAACAGAATGCCAAGGCGGAGTTTCTGATGAATTGGTGTTGGGCTCCCCAATTGCTCACATGGTGTTGACGTTAGAGCTGGTACAACAAACGTTCTACAGGTCTGGGAATCTATCTGGCCACAGGAGCACTTAAACATCGCGTAGATAGTTCATAGAGACACATGCCATGAAAAACGACATCACGTTGCTGTCGCACAGCAGATGACACACGAGGACACAGGATGCTGTGACGTACCGTTGTGCCGCCAGATTTCCCTGTCAGTCATGACCCGAAGCCATACACGATAGTTCCCCACGGCATGAAACCAGGAGTGACAGTGTTGTCCAAAACACTGGAAGAGTGTCGCCTCTCCAGAGCACGCCTCCATACTCGTCGACGATAGTCATCCGTGGTACTACAGAACCGCTATTTATCGTTAATTACTGTGTGATGCCATACATTAGCATCGCATGCTACCCAGTCGTGACACCACTCCAAAAACAGCTGTTTGTGTTGTGGTGTTAACTGCAGCGTAGGCATGGGACAGTAATTCTCTATTCCTGCTGCTAATGATGCGGGACGACACATAATGTTGCCGGGAGTCGATTAATTGTTCCTGGGTGGCAGATGTGGGTGACAATGCGATTGGAGAACAATACAGCGATCCTCTTTTGTGGTGGTCAGACGTTGTCGACCAGACGAAGAGTATGGTTGGTCTCACGTTGTCATGAACGCCAATATCTAGCCACTCTCACATCCGAATTCCCAACAAATCTGGATACTGCACGAATCGGTTAGATGGTCAAGTTAAGACGGACGACTAGATCCCTTTAAAAAATGGTTCAAATGGTTCTGAGCACTATGCGACTTAATTTTTGAGGTAATCAGTCGCCTAGAACTTAGAACTAATTAAACCTAACCATCCTAAGGACATCACACACATCCATGCCTGAGGCAGGATTCGAACCTGCGACCGTAGCGGTCGCTCGGTACCAGACTGTAGCGCCTAGAATCGCACGGCCGCTCCGGCCGGCAGATTCCTTTAAAACTCTATCAGATTCTGATAAGGACGTCTCTCACTTGTGTGGGGCATCTCCTTATGCTTCACAGTGATTACTTACTATACGACGCTGTTCGGGCCCTTCACGTAGCTTATCATGTCTGGTAACAACAATAAACATAAACAACACTAATGCACTCTGGTGGCCTTTCCAACTGCCACATAGAATAATTTACATATCCGCTGGTGGTGTGTAATCGTACGAAGTTACTTCGACGGTCTCTTCTGGGTGCTTCAGCTTCCTTGTCAGAAAGTAAATTTCAGTGATTTTCTTGTCTGTTCAAGACTGATATTGTACTCAGATGTTCACGATCAGGAACTGCTTCTGGGCAAGGGAGTTCCATCATAAACTTGCAGAGTACCTATTATATCCATTTACGAGAAGAGATGCAGAAAAACGTCAGAGAATCAGTGGTCTTCACCATTGAAAAAAATTTGACATTGTTTACTGAAAGATACCAATACGTACTGTAAATATCTGTGACGTATGTGTGCGGAGCTTTAGTGCCGCGCTTGTTTTGTTAACAGCGATAAGGGAGAATATACTAATTGGAATGAGACACTGAGGAGAGGTTCGTATTTTAGCGCAAATCGCTGGTGCAGAGCCTGGTGATGGAGAACCGCACGCAACCACCCCTCGTCACCTTACCTCTCATATACTGCTGGTGGAAAGCTTTTTCATCGCCAGGATTTGAACCACCAACATTTGGAATGAGTGCCTACTTGTCGAGCGCCACCATAAAAGAGTACATTAGCAACGTCTGGTACGTAGGCAGTATGGTCCTTGTTATTCACTCTGCGTGACTTGGGTGACTAAGGAGATATTGAAATTAACTGATGAGAGGGAAAATACAAAGATGCAGAAAATAAAGCAGGAATACACACATAAAAAATGCGATTGACCGAAAGTGTAAAATGGCGAAGCAGGAACTGCTGGAGGATTTATTCACTATATGTATATTTCACTAGGGAAGAGACAGACACAGCCTAAAGAAAATTAAAGTGGTCTTTGGAGGAAATAGAAGCAGTGCTATGAATGTCAAGACCTCAGCTGGATGATGATGATGATGCCCCAGTGATATGAATAGCAAGAGCTCAGATGGATGATGATGATGATGAAAAGATAATTAAAGAGGTCTTTGGAGGAAAGAAAAGCAGTGATTTATCAAGACCTCAGATGGATAATGATGATGATGATGATGTTTGGTTTGTGGGGCGTTCAACAGCGCGGTCATCAGCGCCCGTACAAAGTCCCAGTTTTTACACAGTCCAATTTTTGTGCACAGTCCAATCGAGCCACTATCAGGAATGATGATGATGATGATGATGATGAAATGATGAGAACAATACAAACACCCAGCCCCCGGGCAGCTCAGATAGAACACCAGTCCTACGTAAAGAAGGTAAAGCTGAAACGTGGAAGGAGTATATAGAGAATCTATACAAGGGAGATAAACTTGCAGGCAATATAATAGAAACGGAAGAGGACGTAGTTGGACTGAGGCACATGATATTGCGAGAAGAATTTGACAGAGCATTGAAAGACCTGAGTCGAAACAAGGACCCAGGAGTAGACGACACTCCATCAGACCTACTGATAGCCTTGGGGGAGCCAGCCATGACAAAACTCTTCCACGTGGTGCGCAAGATATATGCGACAGGCGTAATACCCTCAGACTCCGAGAAGAATATAGTCATTCCTATTCCAAGAAAGCTGGCGCTGACAGGTGTGAATACCATCGAACTATCGGTTTAATAAGTCATAGTTGCAAATTACTAACACGAATGCTTTGCAGAAGAATGGTAAAACTGGTAGAAGCCGACCTCAGGGAAAATTAGGGCTGATACCGGAAAAATGGAGAAACACGCGAGGTAATACCGACTCTACGACATCTCTTAGAAGCTAGGTTAAGGAAACGCAAACCTACGGTTGTAATATTTGTAGACTAAGAGAAAGCTTTTGATAATTTTGACTGGAATACACCCTTTGAAATTCGGAAGGTAACAGGGATGAAATGCTGGGAGCGAAATTCTATTTACAACTTGTACAGAAACCAAACTGTAGTTATAAGACTCAAGGGACATGGAAAGGAAGCAGTGAATGAGAAGGGAGTGATACGGGGTTGTTGGCCATTCCAGATGTTATTCAGTCTCTACACTGAGCAAGCAGTAGAGGAAACCAAAGAAAAATTTGAAAGGAATTAGAGTTCAGGGAGCAGAAATAAAAACTCTGAGGTTTTCCGATGGCGCTGTAATTCTGTCAGAGAATCAAAGGACTTGTAAGAGCAGTTGAATTGAATTGACAATGTCTTGAAAGGTGGATATAAGACGAAAATCAACAAAAGCAAAACAAGAATAACGAAATGTAGCCGAAGGGAATTAGATTTGGAAACGACACACTTAAAGTAGTAGATGGATTTTGCTATTTGGGCAGTAAAATAACGGATGATAATCGTAGTAGAAAGGATATAAAATGTTGACTACAAGTGGCACGAAAAGTGTT
This sequence comes from Schistocerca piceifrons, assembly GCF_021461385.2. Classification (NCBI taxonomy): domain Eukaryota; kingdom Metazoa; phylum Arthropoda; class Insecta; order Orthoptera; family Acrididae; genus Schistocerca; species Schistocerca piceifrons. The sequence continues at coordinate 193,388,231 of NC_060142.1, read as the reverse complement.
TCTGAAGAAGAGAAACTTGTTAACACTGAATACAGATTTAAGTGTTAGGAAGTTTTTTTTGGAAGTATTTGTATGGAGTGCAGCCATGTATCGAAGTGAAACATGGACGATAAATACCTTAGACAATAAGAGAATAGAAGCTTTTGAAATGTGGTGCTACAGAAGAACGCCGAAGATTTAATGGATAGATCCCGTAACTAATGAGGAGGTACTGAACAGAATCGGGGAGAAAAGAAGTTTGCGGCACAACTTGACCAGAACAAGGGATCCGTTGGCAGGATACATTATGAGACATCAAGGGATCACCCATCTAGTATTGGAGGGGAAATGTGGAGGGTAAAAGTCGTAGAGGGAGACCGAGAGAGGAATACAGAAAACAGATTCAGAAGAATGTAAGTTGCAGTAGTTATTCGGAGATGAAAATGCTTGCACAGGATAGAGTAGCATGGAGAGCTGTTACTGCACAGAATAGTAAGGGGGTTGAAAATTCGAAAATTTAATTAAAATTATTTACATTGCTACAAGCGAAATACGGTCACGCCAGAGGCAGCGTCCAAACCATGAAATAAACGGCATGTCGCAAGTGGGTTAGGCCGCAGCAAGTTATCCCGATGATAGAGAGAGAGGACGAACTCTGCTCGGGGCAGAAAACCTACGGAAACGTGACTTGCATATTCGTTGGCTCATAAGAGATGTCGAAAGAAACTGCACCTATTTCATAAGAACCAGTATCAGAGACCCTACACAGCAGTTCATGCCTGCTAAGTGAATACAGCGGAAAAAGGACACATGCGGTCATCACGAACCAAGCATCGCGTCATAGCCTCCCGTTAGCTCCGATGAATTGATCATTGCGGTCGATGGCGTTTACAGCAATAGCACTTGATTCCATGATTACGAAACTGAGGCGAATCTATGTCCCAGATACTCTAGAACAGTCAATGAACCAGCATAAGATGCACCTGAGATGACGGTCTTCACCTGATGGAGTCATAATGTTCGTCGCCCACCAATGTCGATGGAGAAGCTAACTGTCTTCTGACAACACCACATCGCCCAGTGCTGACAGCACTGAACTTAAGCGCGGAAGCCGGCAGCAGGGCCTCGTGGGATCCACGTTCCTGTTCAACAGTTAGGCATCTTCGGGTGCTGAAACCTACCTCGCTGGTAGGAAGGAGATCGACCGACCACCCGACTTCCGCCGGCCATTGTGGCCGAGTGGTTCAAGGCGCTTTAGTCCGGGACCGCGCTGCTGCTATGGTCGCAGGTTCGAATCCTGCCTCGGGCATGGATGTGTGTGATGTCCTTAGGTTAGTTAGGTTTAAGTAGTTGTAAGTCTAGGAGACTGATGACCTCAGATGTTAAGTCCCATAGTGCTTAGAGCCATTTGAACCATTTGAACACGCTTAGAGCCAGTTGAACCATTTTAACACGACTTCCGACAGCACCATATTGTGGATATGTCATCAAGGGACGACACAGAATTCGGAATGGGATCTAGCACACTCCAACAACTGGAACGAGACTATTCGTGCTGGACCATAGCCGCACCCTGGCCTTCACACGAGGAGTAGACTCGGTAGCCGTCAGTGGAAATCCAACACGCACATTGAATGTGGTATCAGCTACATGGCTGGTGCGGAACAAGCGGATTGTAAACATGGTTAGTAAATAACTGAACTTTGGCAATGTTTTACTAGCGTCAGAGACGCTTCACAGGTACCCAGCTGCTATCCTGACTTCATGAAGAGAAGTATCCTCTCAGGCCCTCTGTAGAGCTGCATCAAGCTAGTCTTCGGACTGACGACAACAACAGCAACAACGTGACTTGTACCTTGATGGTACTTAGGCAAGTGCCTAGTTATTAATCGTAATCTCAGATGACATTCTTTTGCAGTATTTTCCCCCTTCTTTCACTCAAGGTGCATTTCACATCTGTTAATAATTCGTGTATCCAGAAATGTCAAATACCGCCTTGTAAGATTTTCATGGTAAATTATCCAGTATGTAGTACAAGGAAGAATGATTAGGATTTAATGTCCTGTAGCCAACGAGGTCGTCACAGAATGAGCACCATCTTGGACTGGACAAGGTGGGAAAGAAAATCAGTCGTGACTTATGAAGGGAACCATCCAGGCAACAGGCAGAGCCGCCATCGTTGGGATACTCGGCTTGTTTCGCGAAGTATAAGAATTCGAATTCTCGCATTGATATCCGGATTTCAGTTTACATAAATCACTTGAAGCAAATTCAACACGTGCACGATGGAATTTAAGTCCCGAGTTGTCTGGGCAGTCCAATCGGCTCTTATGCTCTGGTTCCAGGAGCTCCTCCTCATTGCGCAGTTGCAGGCAGTCGCACATTCACCCATTAAAATGAAATAAGGGCCTAATGCACTCCTCAAAAAACGTACAAGTGGAGGAGTACAGTGTCAAAATAACATTGACCGATGATTGTACCATGTTCAAATGTTTGGATGTCGGCACGTCATTGCAGCATTATGTCTCCCTAGAACGTAGCACCTCGAGCAACAGAAGGATTACTGATTGACGCACCGTGGAACGGCGAGAAGTGAAATCACGTAATGCTACCGGGAACCTTATGGAACGTGTTCGTCGAATAGCACAGGTGGTCGAGCTCTTGGAACGAGAGGATATTTGGCGAATGGACTGGCCTGCCCGTTTCCCAGATTGAAATCTCATCGAGAACGTATAAATTCTTTGCAGAGACGTATTCCAGCACTACGGCGCCCTACAACGATCATTCTGCAATTTTTAACCAAGCTGGTGGAAGAATGAAATGTCCTACTACAAGAACTCCTTACCAACCTAGTGGCCAGCCTTCCATGCATGGAAGCATGATGCCGTCCGTAGTGAGCAGACAGCGTACTGAGAACTAATCTCGCCTTTTGTAATATCCATGGGAATATCATGAATCGCGGTGACTTACGTGTAATATTTGTCTTTGAATAAAAGTGTCTTTTCTAATCGTCTCATTGAGTATTTCATTGAGTTACCTTCTGCACTATAGCGTTGCAGTTATTTACAAGTGTGTTCCAAGTTTCACACAGCTATTTCACTTGGAAATGATACACTATCTGAGAGGTACTTTCGTCTTGAAGTTTTGCACACCAGAGTACATCCAGTTCATAATGAAGCGCGTAGTTAATGGTACTTCCCATTGTACCACGTGTTGATACTTTTTCCGATCACTCGCATATGGTGCGTGCATGAATGGTTTGTTAAACGCCTCTACGTCTAATCTTGTTCTCCCGATCCGTACGGGAGCGAAACGAAGGGGAACGTAGTATATTCCTAGGTTCCTCAACCTTAAACCTTCGCAAGTAGGGTTTCGCAGAATAGTTGACTTCTATTTTCAAGTGTTTACCTGTTCAGGTTTTTCAGGATTTCCGTGTTGCTCTCGCGTGGATCATGCGAACCTATCACATTTCGTACTGTCTTTCTCTGATAACCATATTTCGTATAGGTCCCATATACTTGAGCAGTATTCTGGGACTGGTCACACGAATGTTCAGTAAGCAGAGTCCATCGTAGACCGAATTTTCCCAGTATCCTATCATCGAACAGAAGTCTGACAGCTAACTTCCATACGACTGAGATTATGTGACTATTCCTCATATCCCTACAAACTGCTACCGTTACAAGCATCGACGAAAATCAGAAATTTCTTGCACACGTAGAAATCCTTTGTCAGAGAGACTTAGAGAACCTGCTCGAAAGATCAACAATTGGAGAAAGAAGCTTTCGGCTGCCTCTAAGTGGAATTAGAACTTATTAAAACGCTATCTTAGTCGCGTTTGTGGACTACAGGGCGAGCTCATGGGCTGATACAACCAGAAAGGTAAAGATAGCACAGGGTGTTCAGCGAGCACGGAGAAGTGCACTACTGAGCATTACGATGTGTACAAAATAATGATCGTCAAACTCTCTTGCGCAAGAGCCAATACTGACATTATGTGCCCACAACTTGGGTCTTACATGTGCTGTACTAGTATTAGTCCTAATCGAAGGAATTTGTTTTGAGTGGAGCCACAACGAGGCAGAAAACTACAGCGTTGCTTTAAGTTATTGCTATGAGGCAGGGCACTAGGCCAGAACCAAGAGTGGCGATTTGTAAGTAGCTGACGTGTGGGAATTTATCCCTGCCATAGTTTCTGTCTCTCTCTGACACTGCATTAGAAACGAGGGAAAAACTGATATAAATAGACAGACAATTTTAGCTTGGGTTAGAGTGTGCCATGTCAGTCGAGCGTCGGGATGCACCTGTGCTGGTTTTCATTTATAGGGGTCAGTCTGGCAGCAATGTTGTAGGTATTCTGCATAAACTTGTATTCTGTTTTCTATGTACTTGTCTGGGCTATATTCCACCTCCGGGGACACAACACTGGGATGGGACGGAACGGCAGCCTGGAACTTGGAGATCGCACGGTCTGCCTGAAAGAGGGCAGTGACAGTGGTCTGCAGTGCATCCAGGAGGGACTCGTTCCACTCAAGTATACGGGCCACGTTTGCTTCCCAGCTGGCGTACCGGGGTCCGGGCAAGGCGTACACTGTTGGGGTGCAGCAACGCTGCAACAGCGCCAGAGACGGCGGCGGGTGTTGCCATCCGGAAAGCAACACTAGTGTCAAATTGCGGCACAGCATCCAGGAGGGGGCAGGTTCGAGTCCGGTCCTGTCCTGGGAGCAAGGCGGCCCGAGGGGCACGAGTGACCAACCAGTACATCCAACTTCGTCCCATGGTCAGACAGAGCAGGAGAAACAGGGCAGAGGGCGGCGAAGACCAGGGATTGTATCAGTCTCCAGAATCGCAGGCAGCAGTGTGGCACAAGTCGCTACGTATCGGCGACCAGGAGATTGCGGCCGACTTGCAGCGGGGTGGCTGCAGGATAGCGTGCAGGCGGCAGGCTAACACTACGCTTCACCCGTCGTGTACTGTACATGATCTGCATAAACGAATGATACGGAATACCACTGTATCGCTCTGCACTGCCCCTTGACGCTCTTGACCTTGCTCGGCCTCCTGACAAAATACGGCGTGGTGGGTCCCAGCTTCAGCTCTGCCATCTGGAGTCCCGGGTTCGACACACCGATACTGCAACACATGTACCCAACTTGTTACTCATTGGTAATCTAAATAAATTAGTATCTTATAAGCTCCCAACAGAATATCTGTAGTAAGGGGTCTATCCGCACTTTAGAACCGACTGTTACAAGTCAGCACCATTCGGAACAATTTGTGTTGACTGTTCTCTGTTTCTTATTACTGGCACCCTCAGTGACCCCAAAGTTGTAAACTGAGAAAGTGTTGTGCTGTCTCTGTGAGTCGATGACTAATGGATTAATAAAAGTTACTGTAATATATTGAAATGCTTTATGCAATATGAGAGACAACTAAAAGTTTTGAATGCTATTTTTCCTGTACTCATTGCATTGTATTACAACAGCCTCAATGTAATTCCATAATCCTTGCTACAAATATGAACAGTATATTTAGACAATTGTCTCTATAATGCACATTCACGAATCCATGTTACTTCCATGTTACAATTTGTATCAGAGTAGCTGCTTGATACCTTCGTGGAAGCCCATGATTTGTCAGCACTGAAAGTGCTGGAAGAGGAAACAACAGGTCATTCCCTCTCTCACTCCCTGAGCTATCCTACTTACCCCTCAACACTGAGATAAGCAGCCATTTCATCTCAGATCATTGCTGAATGAACCTACATCAATTAATATTAAGTACATCTTGAAAAAATCTCTTAAGAAATTCGCTCGTTTGGTGTTACTGTGTATTACTATAAAATATGACTGAGAACTGCTGGCGTACGGACTACAGTTTTGATGACCACTGATGCAGCAGAAGGAGCTGTAGAAGGGAATAACTTCCGTTACACTAGACAGCAAAAACTATAGGGTAGTGAAATATGGCCTATAAAATATCTCGAACATTGTATGTCTCTCTTACTACGGCATGTTTACATAGGAGAGAAACGTGGCGGACAGCATCAACCAGTTTACAGAATGACCTGAAAAAAGTACTGAGTGAGAAGGAGTGATTAAGCTACTGGGCTCGGTTTCCGGATGAAACTTGTAGAGTTATTTAGCTTCATTATTGCCGTAGTTTCCATTACATCTGGGGTGGCCCATCCTCGCACTACTTTCGGGCCCACAGAGCTGCCTATCTCGGTTCATTGATTTAAATATCTTTAGATTTTCGTCTATATCCTTGTTTGAAAAAAATCACTGTGTTGGATTTGTTTTGAAAATCGCTGTAACGTCTCCAAATTTGGACATTAAAGACTGCGTGATTTTTGTAACTTACTACTAAAATGTCTGAAGTGTACAGTAATTATTTTTCATCGGAAACATTGTCTGAATAATACTGGTACCATCCCTATCAACTACAATTATGTATAGTAATATCCTTTTTTTCATGAAAGAAGCGGTCGTAATAGTCGCTACGTCTTCTGTCTGTCTTACTTTTCTTTTCGCTGTTTTTGGAGATATAGTCATTTACACTGAGGTGGTGTGTATGTTGTGATTGTTAATATAAGTGTCAAATATTAGCTATGTCATTATCGAAAGTTGTATTCCGATCCCTCATGTCAATGTTTTGAATATTTAAACAATTTATAGCAATTTATAGCTGCCATGAGACCAGGAAACAGAACATCGCTGTTGTGCAACAATTAGCCGCCACTACGTGGCAATTTCAAATATTACAAAATATTTCATGTATTCTTCCACAGCAGCGGCCACAAAGTAATTTAAAGCATTTCATTTAATAATAGCTTGCACTGCAAAGAGTTTATTTTATTACAGTGTCAGTATTTACAATATTTTATATCCAAGTTGGATACAGCAGCTTTGGTCTTGACTGCGAACGAAAGAATCTTAAACTATATAAATTGTTTGCCACAAGTGAACCCACCAACAAAAAGTAAATACAAAGCCTATCTTTTATTCTCTGTACGTATTCTTATTTCATTAGCTTGCCTTCGGAAGTCTGACATCTATTATATGAAATAATTTGTAAGTGGGCTTGCTGTCGGAATATCAATTAACAGACCTATAAGCAAGAATTAAATGAAATACCCCGCTCGCCATCCTGAAGAAAATATAATTCGCCTTGGAGATATGCAACGAGCAATGAGCCGTTGTGTGGATTACGCTACCTTATTCTGTTGTGCTGAGCGAGTGAGATGAGTGCCACACATAGCCAACACATTCCATATTTAATTTGATTGCAGACTCACAACACTATCGGCGTAAAGTTACGGCCCTTCACATGTATACTTGGCGCACATTCGATCGCAATAGACCTATCATCAGTTGCGGCAAGTAAAGCCAGCTTCTATTTTTTTACAATTAATCTGTGATGCTTGCCTTTAATTTTAGTAGCCTTGCATTTTTTTATTTATTCAGTTATGGTGAGTAGGTACACCAGTCGAAATTACCTATGGTTTCTTCCTTAGTACCTTCTTTTAATTTTAGTAGCACAAAATAAATAATTACTTAGTTGTAATAACGTGTTTTTTACAGATGAAGTTTAACGATTTCGCATTACAAAGATACTAAAAGAATCTTCCAACTAATAATGTAATTGACTTGAAATGCAGAATATTTGTAAGAAACAGTCATACGAAAGAACTCGAAATGGAGGTCGAAATTTTAAATTAAGGCGGCTGCGTTAGGTGAAGCATATGTCATTTTTTATATTAACGGTACATGACGTTCAGAACTAATTTTCCTAAAGCAGTTGAATATCGCTCTCAAAAATTTTCGAGAGAAGAGAATATAACGTTTCCCAAGTGCTTATAATAATCAAATGGAAGACTGACAACTCGACGAGCAGTGTAATTCTGTTGTACGATACTATCCTTCCATGTGCAGGGCCATGGCTCGATTCTCACGTGGGTTGTATTTTTAAACATAGGTGGATGTATATCTTTAAACATAGTCGAATGCTCTACAAGCATTTCCGTGAAGCTTGAAACACGTAAAGACTGAAAAAAACCGGCGTTCGGAACTGGTAACTACTGGGTTGCTGGTCCGAGTCTAGATTCCGTCATTATGTTTTAGTTTTTTTTTACCGTGCAGTTAGAATGTCTGCGTCATTTGAATATGTGCTAATTAGCACATACTTAATTGTCATGTTTATGAAAAATGCACGTCTTCTTATTTCTAATTACGTATCATAGACAAAAATCCGGTTTTAATTGCAGATGTAAATATCTAATAACGAATCCTTTTTATATAAAGCTGTTTACAAAAGAAAAAAACACTTCAAAATATTTTTTTCCGTCTTCATGTACCCTACGATTCAGGGAAATGCCTGTGGAACATTACCGTTTCTTTAATAATTTACCACAACTGGGAATCGAAGGCCACCCACGTGGCAGTTGGGCGTCGAGACACAGAACCACACAGCCCATCAAAACAGTCAATCTGCTTTACTGTGTTAACAACTTCGAGGAACTTTAAAATATGTTTTGTAAGGAATTTTTGAGAGCTGCATAGGAATGCTTGAGATAACTGATATTTGATTCTGAACTTCACGTACCGTATATACAAAAAATTAGTAAATTCTGATTATCGCGTGGTCTCTTTGTCAGTTTCCAACACACGATAAAAAAGAGGTATGTTTCAGTTCAAGAAGTAAACTTGGTATGGTGTCAACTAGTAAACAAATAGGACCTAAGGAGAGGAAAGTTTCAGGGGAGTTGAGAAATTTTCAAGACAAGTGGACTGTAGATTATTTTTTGTGGAATATGAAACAATACCCATAGGCCTGAAATGCAATGAATCTGTATCAGTTCCAAAAGAGTATAATATCAAACGGCATTACGAGACTAAACTTTCACTTATGTTTGATAAGTACAAGGGACAGTTCCGTCAAGACCAGGTAAATATCTTAAAAAGGAAACTTTCTGCTGAGCAGCAGATATTTACAAGGGCAAATTCAGAGTCAACATGCTATGTCAGTTAAGCAGTTAAGCAGTAGCTCTGATGCTGGAAAAAAGATCGAAGCCATATTCAGATAGAAAAATGGTTATCGAACGCTTAGAGATAGTCGTTGAAATTGTGTGTCCAGAGAAGAAACAGGATTTCTCAAAAATAAGCCTGTCTGGTCAGAGTATTTCTAGATGTGTGGGTGACACTGGAAGACAAATGGAAGATAATGTAAAAAATCGTGCATCTGAGTTCATATTTTACTCTCTAGTTTTGGATGAATGCACAAACATGACGGATACCGTCCAAGTGGCGATTTACATCAGAGGTGTTGATGCTAATTTTAATAAAACAAAAGAATTACCATCATTGTACCCACTTGCGGTTACCCCGAAGTCATGAGATTTGTTGGGAACAGTTATAACGACATTGAGTCTCTTTTCCTTAAAACTTAACAACCTATCGGGGCTAACAACGGAAAGTGCTCCACGAAACACGAAGGTTTAGTTCAATTGATTGAAAACGAGGCCCACACATTTGGCAATACTTCGATGCTACACTTTCAGTGGATTACTAATCAAGAGAATTTATGTGCCAAGCCCCTCGAAATGGACTATGTCGTGAAGGTGATTGTCTAAACAGTTAACTTTATTAACACGAACTTATTGAATTACCATCAGTTCTAAGAATTCCTGAGGTCTTTCGATTCAGAGCATTACAACATTTCGTGTTATACAGAAGTAAGACAGCTAACCCTGCAAAAATGTTGAAAAGAGTGTTTGATTTGAAGCTAGAAATACAAACATTTATTCAAAACAAGCCAAAGAGACTCTCTGAGTTCGAAGATAAAGAATGGATTTCCGACTTCACGGTATGATCGGTATAATTAGCCGCTTAAATGATGAATCAGCGCACACTCCGCTGCAGAGTGAAAATCTCATTCTGGTGCCTAAATGAAGTTCATTTTCAACTCCAAATAAAAGATCAGCTGATTAATGTCATGCATGATCTTATTTCTGCACTCAAAATGAAACTCCTGCTTTGGGAAAAACAGTTACGAACAGAAAACCTCACACATTTTCCTACACTGTCAAAGGAATCGGCCGTCCCACAGGCGACAGCGATTAAAAACGCTTCTTTGTTATCTGACTTGATACAGAATTCAGAAACAGACTTCAGGGTGTTAAGAGACGTCGTCTGTTTTTTTCTGTATTTGCTACGCCATTCTCCATAGACATGTGTTCACTAACCGGGACATTTAGAAATGGAATTATGAGAAATGCAATGTGATGCACAGTATGTTGAATCATATTTTTTTCTTCGTTCTAGTTAATCAGTTACCATTATTTTCCCGTCCACATATGACACTATTCAATGGTGACCGTTTAAAGGACGGCGCCGAACGAAATATGAACAGACATTTCAATCGCTGACATAAATTTTTTTTAAAATAAATGATTCATTTTGTTGCACAAGAAAGTAATGAAACTTTCGTTGTATTTGTTACATGTCCGCGAGATTGGAATTATGAAAAATACCGAAGGAGTAAATCCAAATTAAATTCTGCCTACAAACGAGACATGCTGGGAATGCTGATTTCAGCGGTAAAGGTAGGAAGCTGCTACGCTGTATGCTTATATGGCCGCGCTTGGCGCTGTCTCTCTGGCAGTAGACAATCTCTTAGCCATCCCAGTAATATCCTTTACGGAAGTGCATTTCTAAAGAAAAGACGGATATTTGTACAAAGTGCAAAATAAGTAATTTAATTCTATAAGACGATGTCAAACAATAATTAGGTTCATTACTGAATACGCAGCTGAATCTACTTTAATTGAAAAGTACCGATATAGACAAAATTTCATTCTTGAGAAACAAATTCACAATTTTGTTTAAAACTATTCACAATGGAGTCAAAGAGAATGGCCATTCTTGACAATTCATTACAAGTATGCTTAGATGTTGGGAATCCGAGCTTGGCAACAGTTGAAGGCTACGCGCCAACTCGTGAACTGGCCGATGGCAACCAAAACAACGAGGTTGGCGTCCTACTATAAAAAAATGATGATACTGGTGATATGACTAAGCATGATCACCTTTATGACGCTCGATGAGACAATTTCTCAGTTCTCACCGGGAAACATTTTTTCAAATACCGGTAGTGAAACTGAATGGCGCAACAGCGAAAAGTCCTTTGAATACTTGCTCATGACATCGGAAACGCAAGAACAGGAAACAGTTCGTAAAAACAGTGTACATATTAATGAGACACACAATTTGATACAACTCATACAACAATTAACACATCAGTTTACAAAACAACAAGAATTTCAAGGGAGTGTAACACACCAATCTGAGGGTATGACGCAGCAGTTCACAAAACGTCATGAAAATATATAATAGCAGTTTACACAGAAAACGACTTCAAGAATAGTATTAGTCAACAGCTCAGTGAGGTGAGCAAAACTACACACTGAATAATCTGACGAACGATACGGGAAGTTGACAGAGCTAGGTAAACAAATAAAACAAGAAATTATTACCGACATGTCCCGTAATATAAATATGTTAATGAAAAAAGAATCATCCGTAGACGATAAACAGGAACAACTTGCAGGTGAGTTGCAAAACCTTAGTGAAACCTATTCTCGAATTCAGGAGACACAATACCAAGTGGATGCGTCGGTAAAAACTGTGACGGACGCAGCCAGCGAGACGCAAGATGTTTGCAAAAACTTACACACGGAAGTACAAAAGTTGAGTCTAAGAGTAGACCAGTTACGTTTAGAATCAAAATTTGCCAAAAAACAGAGAGATAAGATATGTGCAGATGTAAAGGAAATAACTGAAAAAGCTGCAGCCGGGGTGTTGGAAGGGCAGCACCCTTGCTGAAAAGGTACTGTCAGAGCGGAAAATTTATGCACATACTGTAGAAGAATCTCTAAACGAGAAGGAAACTCAATTTCTAACTAAAATAGATTCAGGTTTAAAGGAAGCAGAGGAAAGTTCCGAGGCAGTATTGGTAAAACTACTGACATTCAAAAACAACTTTTGACAGAAAACAAACCCATCCTTTTAGAGAAGTTAGATACTTTCATTGATTACCCACAATATGTGGGTCGCCCGTCGAAGGAAAATAGCGAAAGGTGCAGAATGCAGCAACACTTGCCGGCAGCTGTACCTATTTAGCAAGCGTAATTGACATGCACTAAACCACACGTCTGTCACTGAGGGCGTGGCGTGTTCGTCAACATTACGTGCAGGTGAAGGGTTACTTAGGCATCGACAGTTTCCTGTATTTACCTCCGAAGGGAATAGAACAAACCCTATGGTCTTTGTCAGAGCATTTCGAAATGTTTTACCTCGTACCTGAACCGAAGCAGGTACGACGGATTTGTCGTTGGATACACACAGGGAGACGTTCTGCTATGGGCTACGGACATAGCGGAACGTTGTCACTCATATGAACAGTATGAGGGAGCCTTTCTGGATAAATATTGGTCCGAGGTCGTACAAGGGAGGCTCAGACGCTACGTATTCATCCCAGCTCCATTCAATAGCAAACATGAAGGCTTAAGGGGCGATTTTGAAAAATATTTGAATAAAACCAGATAGTGGACGAACCCGGTATGTAAAGTGGACGTGCTGGAAATTTTAAACAGCCGTCTTCCTGCCCACATTAGGGAAAAAGTCATCACCATCACGGAACAAGACACCGAGTAGCTACTGTCTGTACTAGACTCAATAGATTTGATATACGAAGAGAAACCAGTACGACTCAAGCCTGTTAATACGCAGATAGCGACACGTGGGTTTACGGAGCAACAAGTGAACAAACGATTCGTACTACAACACAGATGGAAACCTTGTGCCACATAGACCTGTGGTAACTGTAACGGTAATCACAACGGCAACGGACAAAGCCATAAATTCAAGGACGGATATAAAAGAAATGGACAAAAGTTCAACAAAAACAACTACAACGGGCAAGTAGGGTATGGCCAGCTTGTACAATATGCACAGACACAAGCTACCACCGAAAATCAGCCGCTCTCTTGGCAAACACAAAACAATACCAGGCAGCCGAATAATCCACAGACAGCCTAATAATCCACAGACAGCGGAATTCGGCCAGCATAGCAACACAAATATGGTGGATAACGCGCCAAGGCAAAGAGAAATTCATTCGAGAGCCTCACAAGATGGTAATTGGCGTAATCGAACACCAACAGTCCACATAGTAGAAGTTATGCCTAACGAAGAGACCAATGCCGGAAACTTGAACTGATCATGGTAAGCCCCCGTTCTGTGACGTGGGAGGAGAATGGGGACACAGGTTTGATGGACACTTGCTGTATCAGATGCCTCAATTCCCGCCCGATTAGAACAGTTTTCTGTACGACGCAATTTTTAGATAGTAGAGATGTTAATAGTTGATTGTTTGATCGCTATGGATACATTTAGGACATTCAAAGTACCAATTGATAGAGGAAAGGGCCAATGTTATTTCACTATACATAACCAATTATTTGCAATAGAGCTATTCAGGAAGAGTACTAATAGACGTAAAACTGAAGTTCCTCACGACTTTGAGGTTCAATGGGTAAATGACATAGTTATGCTTGCCAACATATACAATAACAAGCAGTCGGCAGCAGAAGAGGTAAACGTCGGCACAATGCACGAAGGTAAGTGAATCAAAGTGCTTGTCTCAAGAACAGCAAGCGGAGCTTAGGCAACTGATACTTTCGTGTATACATGTAATTGAAAAAAGGTCAGGTATCATTAAGGAATTCAACAGGTTTGTGAGGACCTATAAATCTCGTAAACACACCAAGGGGACTGAATACGTCATTCCCTTCTTACAAGTTGTTAACAATCATCCCCATGCATCAGCTGGATTTACACCAAATGAGTTTATGCTCAATAGCAAATAAGTAGACGAGTGGGAGAAACATTTACCCAAGGGACCGATACCGGAATTATCACTAGAGGATAAAATACAACAAGCAGTAATCAACGTTGACACCTGGGCTACATATAGGAAATAAATTTATCACAGAAAGCTGAAACGTAAAACACAGTTTTGTATAGGAGCAAAGATCTTACTTAGAACACGTCGTAAATCCACAAAAATTGGAAAACTGAACCGTAAGTGGCAACTACTACACACCACACCATACATAATTACTTAAGTCCGCTAGCCGGAAGAATACAGACATGGCTAAAGACAACAACCTTTACTCACACAATGACTTGAGAACGTTTATAGATTGAAGAAGGGCACTATACGGTTTAAGTTGTATTTATGTATAATAATATTCGATCTAGGATGGTGGAAAGCCATATTCCAGAATTTATGTTGTTAGTTGATAAAGAAAATTTTTGTTTGTGTTTTTTCTGATACGTCAGAAGTGACGATACTCTAAATACAACGCTTCGCTTTGTGCGTAGCCCAGTTGTAAACAAATAAATGAACTTGTGAAACGCATGGTAGCGCGCAATGCAATAGACAACTCGCCGCGACGTAAGTGGTATCAGAGTGACGCAGAACACGTGCATTGAAGAGCAAACTAGTCAACAAACCGCAAGCGTGTGAGCTCCAGACAGGCCCAGCTGCGAGTGTTGGGGTGTCCATAACAAGCAAACCTGATGAGCTACAGTCTGCACTAGCATCTGCAAAGCCTATTGAATAAACAGGATCACAGAAAATTAAGGGAGAGTCTATACTACGACTATTTACACACACACATACACACACTACGCACACACACACACACACACACACACACACACACACACACAAAAGGACAAGCTAAGGAATTTTATACACGGGAAAGGGACGCTAAACTTTGAGATATTTACTTAAGCTATGCTACATGATATCTATGTATGTACAATATTTACAAATTTAAGTATTGAAAGTGCACACACTACTTTTACTTGGTGGACGAGAAAAGTCTTGCTGCAGGTAAACAAGCGAGTACAGTATAAGTAGCAAATTAAATAAGAGGTCCCACCACCGCCCACTTTATCTTTTAGATTTATAAGGTAAGTAGAGACGGGAACATGACATTAAATAGGTTTTGTAATAGCACGACTACACACTGAAGTGAATGAATACATGGTTGAACATACGAAAAAGATATTAGTAGCCATCGGGCAACTATACACGTATCTATGAAGATTTAGTTTTAAGTTAGTATTAAGTTTCTTTTTTTTTTCCTCCAGGGAATGATGCATCGACACGTCCTAAAGTGAAGAAAGACAAATGCTTGTAGAGTGTTGTGTACCATATAAACTTAAGAAAGGACCGCCCCAGAAGTAAATATAGTTATAATTTTGTGAAACATATTGAAACACGTATGCAGCGTGTACGAGGCATTATAGAATCTTTGACCAGAGAGCTATTTATCGTGGCTAGTCTGCGCTTGACCGCGCGAGTGTTACGAGCAGTAGTCTGTGGGTAGTCTGTCGGCAGTGCAGTTGTCTGTTGCACTCTGTCGGTAGCAGTAGTCGAGTTCAGTTGCGTTGTTGTTGTTTTTGGGGAAGGAGACCAGACATCGAGGTCATCGGTCTCATCGGATTAGGCAAGGATGGGGAAGGAAGTCGGCCGTGCCCTTTGAAAGGAACCATCCCGGCATTTGCCTGAAGCGATTTAGGGAAATCACGGAAAACCTAAATCAGGATGGCCGGACGCGGATTGAACCGTCGTCCTCCCGAATACGAGTCCAGTGTCGAACCACTGCGCCACCTCGCTCGGTCAGTTCAGTTGCGAATGGCAGTCTGTTAGCACTAGTAGTCGAGTACGGTCGCGAGCGGGACGCAGTCGCAGGCGTCGACATGGGTCTCTGGTCAAGATGCTGAGGAGGAGGAGGAGGTTAGTGTTTAACGTCCCGTCGACAACGTGGTCATTAGAGACGGAGCGCAAGCTCGGGTTAGGGAAGGAAATCGGCCGTGCCATTTCAAAGGAACCATCCCGGCATTTGCCTGAAGCGATTTAGGGAAATCACGGAAAACCTAAATCAGGATGGCCGGAGACGGGATTGAACCGTCGTCCTCCCGAATGCGAGTCCAGTGTGCTAACCACTGCGCCACCTCGCTCGGTCAAGATGCTGAATGAGGTATATTGTTAATTAAGGTAACCAAGCTGCATTGCGCACATAAGATAATGTAAAGTTTATTTATTGTAATTAATTTTCAACAAGTGCCCCAATAATAATTTTGATTTCAAAGCAAATTTTAATAAAAGAACCATTTAATTGAACGAACGATCTCGTTCCATTTCCTTTAAAGAAAAGTTTCAGTTAAATTTCAAAAAAAAAAAAAAAAAAAAAAAATGTTACTTGCGATGCATTTCCTCCAAGCCGTGGCCAACAATAAGAGCAGAAATTTGACATGCAGTTTCAATGAGGTAAGAAATTAATTCTGATTTTTTGCACAGGGCCAAAGACCGACATTTCGGTCTAATTTAGTTTTCATTGTCACTGAAGTTTCATTAGCATTGATTTTTTTATTATTTTTGTGGGAGCTTACATCTTGAGTCAGATTGAGATTCTCATTTTTATTGTCATTAATTTTAATTGGTATGGAGGTTACACTAGGCTCCCATTTATTATTCTTTTGTCTTTTAAAATTTCGGTGGGGAGGTTACACTTGGCGACACCCAGTCCAGGATCGTATTTCGTTGAGAATCTTTTGAAAAGTAGTCAGATTCTGCTGTTATTTGCATAAATATAATTAAGAATTGGCGCAACGCTTTTACTAATTTTGTGAATTTCTTTCCACAGATCATCGGCAATTCGTTGCTCTGTTGTATTTGTGTGTTGTTTTTGCATTGTGCTTATTTGTTTTGTGAATAATTTTGACTATTGTAAAAATGGCGCGAAAGGCTGTGAATAGTGTATCGCGAGGTATTATGAACGAAATTACCGACTTAAACAACGTGACCGATATTAATTGTGACACGCAGTGTAATGATGACAATCCTGCGTTCACCGACAATCAGTGCGTTCCAACCTCTAATGATGATTATTATGTTAATGATGAACAAACGAACTCGGTTATGTCCTCTGTTGGATTGACGACAATCGATGACGCGGGGCGTTCTGTTGTAATGAGCGATGCCCAGCTTAACACACCCGGTTTGAAAATTCAAGTAACGTACAGACAAATTTGTCTAATAAAAATGAACAGGATACACAAAGTATGACGGATTTATTTAATTCCGAAATAGTGAGTGACAGTGTACGTCCGACTGATAATCCTTTTTGTAAATTGCAGAATGACCAAATGGTCACACAAAGGGCGACAATTCCAGGTACACCACTAAACAGCACAGATAATAGAGTAGGTAATGTTACTGAGGATCCAATCATGGCATTGTTGCTACGAATTAATGAACGTATTGAAAGACTAGATAACGATTCCAAACAAAATAAGGAAGAGTCCAAACAACAGAGTGAAAATCTCAAACAACACTTAAATGAAAAATTAGACAACAATGATGTAAATCTCAAACAACTTAGTGAGCAGAACAAACAGTTTAATGAAAAATTAGACAACAATTCCAGACAGCTTAATGAAAAATTAGACAACAATTCCAGACAGCTTAATGAAAAATTAGACGACAATTCCAGACAGCTTAGTGAACAAATTAGAGGTGTTGCCGCGCAGTGTCATGACACTAAGGAACAGTTACGCGAGGAAATTGAGGCTTGTTCAAAGAAAAGTAGCGAAGAAATTAGGTCTGTTGCCCAAGAATTAAGGGAATTGCAAACAGCCGCAACAGAAACACTTAGAGCGGAAATTAGTACAGTCGCTAAACAATGCTCTGAAAAGGCTACACAATTAGGCAACGAGTTTAAAGCTATGACAGCCGAACTTTCGCGCACAATGGATGAAAAGATTGACGCGAAATTCGAACAACAGAGCACTCAAATAGACGAGCGCTTTAATCTTCACATACAAACAGTGATACGCGTTTCCGCAAATTTATTCAGGATCAAAATAAAGTAAAACGTCAAGTCATGGAAACAATCACTGCTCAGAGACAAGAAGACAAACGTAAAATGTTCGCGAAAGCGAAGACACATGTAGACAACAATATTGCTACAGTGTCCGACGAAATTAATTCCATCAAACAGTCGATCACAGAATTACGTGACGAAATTTCTGACCTTAAATCGAAAACAGACACATTCACAACAGATTTTCAAACAGCGACCGACAGACTCGAACAATTAGAACTAACACAGGATTCAGATGTCGTCAAAGCTGACGTTGAAAAACTGAACGAAGCTACACGTAAATTGCAAAAACAGGTTAATGCCTCAGACACTAAAACCGATGATCAGGTAAAAATACTGACTGAAAAGTGTGATGAATTGGCCAGTCGTATTGACGTTATAGAAAGTAATAATGACAACAAATCAGACGACACTTCACCGGTTTCATTTAGTCAAACACCGGAATTCCAAAATTTACAACAGACAGTCAATGAGATCGATTCAGCTAATAATTCATTACGGAGAAATTTGTCAAATTTACAGCAAGAGGTAACAGATACGAAAAATATTTCAGTTAATAACTCAACACAGCAGACGCCACTTTGCGAACGTTTGTCAGACTTACGCAGCGCGCATAATTTGGCTAATCTACAGAGACTACACGACTTAAAATCTGAAAAGCTACGCAACTTGAAATCCGAAATGACACAGACGAACAGATCCTCACACAAACCTGAACGTATTCTCAAATTTAGTGACGAGAACGTTGATTATGAGCAGTTTTTATCCGTAATAAAATCTAAGGAATTTAATAATGACAGAGCACAGATGCACGATTTGCACTGTATAAGACAATTTACTTTTGTACTTTCACCGCTATTACCTGTAATGCAGAAGCTAGCTTTGAACCTGATGCGACAATTTGCTATTATATTTTCATCAGCATTGCCTATAATGCAGAAATTGGAATTAACATGGATACAACCATTTGCTTTTGAATTTATACCGCTATTGCCTGTAACGCAAAAGCTAAAATTTATTTGCAGTGCCTAATGGACCTCAGGGGATTCATTACGCTTTAATGAATATGTGCCGTAGCGTGCATAGGGCCCCGAGCTGTAGTAGTGCTGTTTCATCTTTAGTTTTCTGCACTGCTGCTTTCTCTTCTACTATCCTTTATATCTATCAAAACAGCTCTTTAACTATTGCTCTATCTAGGATTAAGAATATGTAATGAAAACCGGATATGACAAATCTTTACCGAATGTGACAATTTTTATTAGGCACTCCCGTAATGACAACTACCGCCGTAATTTCAATAACAGATAAAATTTTAATCATCAGTATGTAAAAAATTTTCAACAACAGGAACTACATTTTCGTAACAATAGAAGTTTTCCACCGCAACAGCATGAAAGTCAACCGGTTAGCATACGTAACCAACAATGTAATGCACAAGGTCAACCTAACTTTAATGTTTCGCCGCGTGCACGTATAGTCTCAGCTACAACAAATAGTAACGCACAGCAGCAAGGAAATAACTACGTATAGAAAACACAGTATTTCAATTCCTATCGCAATGCACCATATAGAAGTCACTAGCATGACAAACGTAAAAAAAATAATGAGCACAATTTTCAGAGTACATTTAATAACAGACGATCTTTTCAGCAGCAAGAACATCAGCAACAACACATTATCATGAATGATCCAGACAATAGGTGTCATCCATAGCGTAATACGTCAGGAAGAGTTAATAGAACAGTTCAAATAGTGCATATGCCACAGCATCCTCCCGTAAAATAAATAACAGCACGTACGATAGAATTTGACCACATACAGTACAGGTTGCATATTCCAGTAACATAAGCAATAATTTTGACACGCAGAATCTTGTTCACGAAAAATGTTACTAATTTTGACGCCATCCGACACACGTTTGCATGAAAAATATTATCACGACGTACGTAGACGACATTCTTATTGCAGAAGCTAACTGGTCTGAACACAATATGATTCTTGAACATCTGTTGCAAACTTTTAATGCTCGAGGACTTACAGTTAATCTTAGTAAATCGCACTTTGGCAAAACTTCTATAAAATTTCTTGGACACGTAATTTCAGCAGAAGGTATTGTGCCTGATCCGGAAAAACTTCAAGCTCTACGTGACATTACTGTTCCTATGACGAAGAAACAATTACACAGTTTTTTTGGGCTTAATTAACTTTTTCGTAAATTTATTCATCACTCTGCTTTAGACACACCTAGATTATGCCAATTGACAGGTAAAAACAGTATTTGGTCTTGGGATAAGCAAGTACATTCTGAATTCGTGAACCTGAAACATGCTTTGTTGAATGCTCCACTTTTATCGCACCCAGATCTTAACAGAAATTTTTCCATTGCCACCGACAGTTCTAACACCGCTTTAGGCGTACACATTTTCCAGGAAATTGAAGAAGATGGCTCTACAGTAATTAAAAACATCGCATTTGCAAGTCGCATTCTGTCACCTGCTGAACGAAATTATTCTGTTACAGAACTGGAAACATTATGTGTTGTATGGGCTTTTACGAGATTTCGGCATTTTCTTTATGGCAGACATACCACCGTTTACACAGATCACAGAGCTATACAATTTTTACTTTCGGCTAAATTCACACACGATAGATTAAGTAGATGGAAGCTATATTTATAGGAATTTAATTTTACGATTGTTCACATTCCCGGCATACAAAATGTTATAGCAGACGCACTATCGCGTTCTCTCAGCAACAATCAGCAAGACGTAGCAACCAACTTCTGCAAAGCAAATTTCAGTGTCATGTACATTCAGCAAGTTGCATTTGAAAATTTTATTTCGTCGTCATTACAGGACATAGCACAAGAACAAAATAAAGACAACGTGTGGAAAGAAATTAAACACCTCTGGCAAGATAAGAATAATGTTACGATTGGGAACCACTACACTGTACGCAATGACATTCAGTTTCGCCGCTCTCATCCTGACAGCAACAATTGGTTATTATGCATTCCTGACGAACTGGTTAACAAATTAATCTGGTATACTCATTTAAGTTATGCACATTACGGAGCCAGAAAATGTTTTCTTATACTGAGACAGAACTGTTATTTTGCCAACATGGAGAAACGTATACGACGAGTTTTAGCGTCATGTAACATTTGCCAGAAGGCTAAGTCAGACACAACTTCACATATTCCTCCATTATATCCCATTGTACCTGTTAAATTAAGACATATGGCCGCAGTAGACATTTTTGGTCCAATTCCGAGAACTAACAGAGGTTTTTGTTACATCTTTGTCGCTGTTGAACTCACTTCAAAATTTGTTACTTTCACTCCGTTACGCAAAGCTACTGCTAAAACTGTTTCGAAAGCATTTGTAAAACATTTTCTATTTCATGTAGGGCATGTGATGAAAGTAATTTCTAACAATGAATAACAATTTCGTTCTGCTACATGGACACGTATGTTACGAGCTAGAAAAATTTCTCCGATCTATATATCCAAGTACCATGCTTCTTCGAACCCCTACGAAAGATTAATGAAAGAAATTGATAAGCTGTGTAGAATATACTGCCACAAAAGACATATTGATTGGGACACACACATATTCTCATTCCAAGCTGTAATTAATTCGATTCCAAATGAGTCCACTATGCTATCTCCGTCTGATATACTGAAAAACGTTGAACCACCAAACAAAATTAAAGAATTAGTAATCTTCCCTACCTGTCGTCGACTAAGACACCACGAAATAATTGACACTGCGCTGAACAACATCAAACGTGCCGCAGAGCGCCGGAGAAGACAGCAAAAACAGGTTTGTACACGCCGCGACTTTCACGTTGGACAGAAGATATTAGTACGTACACACTATTTATCCAGCAGAATAAAAGGTAAGTGCAGTAAATTTGAACTCTATACGCAGGTCCATATCGGATTCGCAGCATCCCTCACCCCAATGTTGTACACGTCGATACTTTGAGAACCAGAAAATCGAAAGGCAATCACCATATCTCAAACATTAAACCGTTTATTGAATGAAACCACTTTATGATGTAACATGCTATGATGCCATTTACTAATCTTTATGACCACTTATGCTATTATATTCACATGACTAACTACTGATGATTATCGTATTTTTCTTGGCAAGTGCCCGGCAAGGTAAGGTCAGCAGGTCGCTTTTCTTGTCGTTACATATCAGACCGTGCATATTTTCCAGATGAATTTACACATCTTATGAGCACTTATGCAATTATAATTACATAGTTAACTACTGATGATTATCGTATTTTTCTTGGCAAGTGCCCGGCAAGGTAAGGTTAGCAGGTCGCTTTTCTTGTTATATATCAGACTGTGCACATTTTTTTTCCAGAGACACTTACGTATTTTATGAATAATTATGCAATGTTATCTAATTACATGTTAATTTCATTACATTTTTTCTCCATTAAAGTCTTAAATTCTCGCCTCTATTAACTACACTACATACAAGCTGAACACAACGAACATCACATTTTTTTCTTTTTTTTATGTATATACGATTTTTTCATGTTTTTTTGTGTGCACTGTGAGATAGTTGAGATGTAGCACACACCAGTTGACTTTGCATTTTTTGCCCTATGACATCTCAAGATCGTGACTGTTTTACATTTTTTTGCTGCTGCAGTGTGATATTCTCTGTACATTTTTGCCTTTGAACACTGTCTATGCTTTTGACATATTACGTTTTCTGTCATGATATGCTGTATGCTTAATTGTGTCACCATTAACCAGTCATTATTTAGTGGGTATATGATTTAAATGCAAGACACTAATCTTTGTTCATCATTTTCAGAAAGAAATAACGTGTAAAGGAAATAAATTAAACAGAAATGGGAATTTCACCTACGGAATAAACGAAAGGAGATGCAATAACTTTATGAGGAAGAGTAAATGGATCAGGATTAACAAGCATTAACAAGAACATACTATACACATCGTAGAATAGCAGTCTTAACTAATTTTTTCTTTCAGAATACAGGGTGATTGATGCAGGCTGTCAGACAGAACTACACATCTTAGTTTAATGACGAAATATGCTAGAAATAAGGAATAGTTGTATAATGAGTAATGAAGTGATTTTTTTGCAGATGATAATGAATACTGATGAAGAGTAATGATGAAGAATATGCTACTATGAATAATGAAGTTTTTCTTTACAGGTGATGATAATAATGAAGTTATGATAATATGGATAATGAAGTGATGGATAATGAAGTTTTTTCTTTGCAGATGAGGATAATGTTGAAGTTATGTTCATGCTATGTAGTTATTTAAGTATTTGTTGCAGTTCCATTTGACAGCAGGTGTTATATTGCATAGTATAATGACTGAAGGTTTTGGAAAGGACAGCTATGGAACACATTTTTTATACACATTTCACTACGTGTTAATTCGAAGTTTACTACTTTTCAGCATAAAATGCATTTCTCTTTTCAGCTTAATAATCCATTTTTATACATTTCTTGCAGGAGAAATTATTTATGAGATTAATGTGATATAAGCAGTTGTTCATTAAATCTATGAAGGTGATTACATATATTCTACTTTTTTCATAATCTTGCCACAGCTGACTTATGACAGATGACGTTACACATTTTCATTTATACCAACAAACCAGAAACAAATTTTTTCTTCCTGCTTTCCCCTATAATTACCCTAAGCAATGCATTGCTAACAAAAAATGTATTACCAGTCCCAAATAATGTTACTAGTTTAAGAGAATTCTGAATAATACTGATCAGCTCTGAATAGTATGTCACTTCCGTAATGACTTCTTAATGATACAAAATATATATATATATATATATATATATATATAAAATAATGCTTTGTACTGGCTAATAACTGCCACTGTTTATTGTAATGAGACTACTTAAAATGCCCATGATTATTAATGCTTTGATTGTAATTAACTGATTTTTAATAATGACTTCTTAATGATCTGAATAATACGGAATGATGAACAATGTTTTATACTATTCAATACTTGCTGGCCACTGAGTGCCCATAATTAATGTCACTAAATGAATTATGTTAATAATTATGCCATTAATTAGCTCTTGTTTTCAATGATGACTTTTCATGTTTTGGTAACTGGCCAATGAGTGCCAATAATTTGTATAACTCAATGTATTATGTTAATGCTAGGCCAATAATTGACTCTTGTTTTTTTCAATGAAGACTTCTGATGAACATTATCCTGTCATACTAAATATGCTTTGTAACTGGCCAAGGACTGCCACTGTTTATTGTAATACGATTACCCATGATGCCAATAATTTAATTTTATGAACATTATTCTGTAATACTACATACTTGGTACAGAAATGTTCAATAACTGGGCTATGAATGCCGCAAACTACTACTGTAATTCTCAATGAAGCCTATTATGTGACTTAATGTCCTTCACCTTATGAGCTAACTACCCTGAATTACTGCAATATCCATTTGTCCTGTCCATCCTCATGATCATGGAGCACTATATTTGGTTTTTGCACTAATTCTACGTTAGTGTGCCTTGTAAGAGCGTGGTGTTGACAAGACATGCTGTCCACCACCGTGAGCGATGAAGACGTTATTATCGCCCCATTGTTTGGTGTACCTGATGTACTGCCAAAATGATAACAGGAAATAATACTACGACATTTCAGTGTCTTGGATACGCTGATAAATACTTCTGGGAAAAGAACTGCAAATTCTCTCACTTGGTGCTGTACTTTTGTGGAAAGATATGGACTTTTAGT
The DNA here is from genome assembly GCF_021461385.2 of Schistocerca piceifrons. NCBI lineage: Eukaryota > Metazoa > Arthropoda > Insecta > Orthoptera > Acrididae > Schistocerca > Schistocerca piceifrons. The sequence goes on along the minus strand of NC_060142.1, from coordinate 193,363,438 downwards.
GCAGCTTCGTGCAACCTAAGTGCTACAACCATGATGCAATCCTTCCTATTCCTTCCCTAATTCTTGTAAAATGAAAAAGTCATATACAATGCGTGTGTATTTTTTGCCATTTATTAATACATTTTGTGATTTGCTGATATATTCTCAACTTCACTTCATGTACACTCATGTCAGTTGTCAAAATGATTTTTTACCTTTGCGTTTATTTGTTATGTAAATGTTCAAAAGTTTTTCAGTGCATGTGCACTTATGTGTTAATATGTTTTCTACTGAACTGCAGTGCCTGTGCACTTTTCTCATTTTTCAATATGATTTGTACTCATTCTGTATACCTTTTATGATTTCCTGATATGTTCAACACTTCAGTGCATTTGCACTTCTGTCATTTGTTACTCATTGCATATACATTTCGTCATTTGCTAATACGTTCTGAACTGCAGTGCATGTGCACTCATGTCACTTGTCAACATGATTTTTTGCCATTCTATTTATCTGTTCTGAAAATGCTAAAGAATTTTTCAGTGCGTGTGCATGTTATTATCAATCAAATAATTTGTATATACATTTTTCTGATCTGCGAATATGTTTTATACTCATATCTTGTCTTTGTCTGAAATGTTTTGTATTCAGTGCATGAGCATCAAGTTTAATTCATGTTTTGTACTTTTGCTGTAATTGTAATAATTAATTAGTTAAAAAAAATTGGTGCTCATGGCGAGTCCAAATGACTCACCATCGCCACCAAATTTTTGCCCCCCCCCCCCCCCCCCAATGGAGGGTTATGAAACACATATGCAGCATGTGCGAGGCATTACAGAATCTTTGACCAGAGAGCTATTTATCGTGGCTAGTCTGCGCTTGACCGCGCGAGTGTTACGAGCAGTAGTCTGTGGGTAGTCTGTCGGCAGTGCAGTTGTCTGTTGCACTCTGTCGGTAGCAGTAGTCGAGTTCAGTTGCGAATGGCAGTCTGTTAGCACTAGTAGTCGAGTACGGTCGCGAGCGGGACGCAGTCGCAGGCGTCGACATGGGTCTCTGGTCAAGATGCTGAATGAGGTATATTGTTAATTAAGGTAACCAAGCTGCATTGGCCACATCAGATAATGTAAAGTTTATTTATTGTAATTAATTTTCAACAAGTGCCCCAATAATAATTTTGATTTCAAAGCAAATTTTAATAAAAGAACCATTTAACTGAACGAACGATCTCGTTCCATTTCCTTTAAAGAAAAGTTTCAGTTAAATTTCAAAAAAAAAAAAAGAAAAAATATTACTTGCGATGCATTTCCTCCAAGCCGTGGCCAACAATAAGAGCAGAAATTTGACATGCAGTTTCAATGAGGTAAGAAATTAATTCTGATTTTTTGTACAGGGCCAAAGACCGACATTTCGGTCTAATTTAGTTTTCATTGTCACTGAAGTTTCATTAGCATTGAATTTTTTATTGTTTTTGTGGGAGCTTACATCTTGAGTCAGATTGCGATTCTCATTTTTATTGTCATTAAATTTAATTGGTATGGAGGTTACACTAGGCTCCCATTTATTATTTTTTTTGTCTTTTAAAATTTCGGTGGGGAGGTTACAATATTAATGTGATAGCGTGAAAGTATGTGAAGAAGAAAACAGTTGCAGTACGTCACATATCACGATGGTAAACTAAGATTGAGCACTACCAAATAATAAAGGGGTCGAAACCTAACTACTGTGAGCGTCGACTACCTATGCAAGCGTCAAACACCTGATTTACATTAAAAATTTTATGCATGTTTGTTACTTATGTAAACACTGCTTTACGCTCATTGTGCGTAACATATCGTATTGATGATACAAGTCTGCATATCTAAGCACATGAAATGGTTATCGTTTATACAATGAACATAACAAGTAAATATTGAGCTACACTTTTAAAGGGACTGGATAAGTATTTCATACGGTTGGTATCGTCAGATTTGATTTGTGTTTATAAATAACAAATTGTTTTGTTCTTGGAATCACAGTTAAATCTATTAACGACGCGTAATTGACACATAAATGCCTTTCTGAGTAATTTCCTCAACCCCGTAGTGTGTAGACCCTTCCTGTGGAATGCTAGAGAGGTGAGGTCATACGCAGTTATCTGAACAGCGCGTAGTATCTATTGTAGCGACTATTGTTTACTTCTTTAATTCTTTAGAATTTATAATTATGCTCCAACAAGAAGTAACTGTAAATTTATATGAAATGAATATCACTTTGTGCCATAAATGAAAACAGAATCTATTACTGTATGAGTGTTATATGAAGAATGTATAACCAAACTTGAGTAAAATGGGTAATCATATAATTGGAATCGAATAATGTAACTAAATTTTAATTTAATAAAAATATACTAAAACAAAACGCCAAGCAATGAATATATATATATATATATATATATATATATATATATATATATATATATAGGAAAGAACATGTTACAGACTAAATTGTATATAGGTGACTGTAATGATATGTCACCAAATGAATAGGGTGAGTGTATATTATAATTGTCTTTTTTATGTTATGTGTATTGTATGTGGTGTGGCGGAACCGCTTTATAGTACGAGGGCCGTTCAGAAAGTAACCTCCGGTTGATTTAAAAAAATACACCAAGTTAAATAAAAATATCTTAATATATACATCTTACAACTGCGTCTTTGCACTATTTTTCTACATAGTCTCCATAGCGATTGAGGCACTTATCGTATCTCTTCACAAGCTTTGAAATTCCTTCTGCATAAAAATCACCCGCTTGTGCCTGGAGCCAGCCTGTGACCGCATCTTTGAGCTCTTCGTCGTGATCAAACCGCTGTGACCCGAACCATTTCTTCAAATGCATGAAGAGGTGATAATCACTTGGCGCCAGGTCTGGGCTGTAAGGTGGATGGTTGATAACGTCCCACTTGAAGGACTCAAGAAGGCCCGTTGTTCTGCGAGCAGAGTGAAGACGGGCGTTATCGTGCAAAAAAACGATACCGGAAGTCAGCATACCACGGCGTTTGTTCTGTATAGCCCGTCGTAACTTTTTTATTGTTTCACAGTACACGTCTTGATTAATGGTCGTACCACGTTCCATGAATTCAACCAACAACACCCCTTTGGCATCCCAAAACACCGTTGCCATCAGTTTTATGGCAGAAAAATCTTGCGAGGCTTTTCTTGGTTTGGTAGGCGAATTTGAATGTGCCCACATCTTTGATTGTTCTTTTGTCTCAGGGTTCACGTACTTAATCCAGGTTTCGTCACCGGTCACGATTCTGTTTAACAATGGTTCTCCTTCGTCCTCATAACGTTACAGAAAGTCTAATGCAGAGGCCATTCTTTGAGTTTTGTGGTGGTCAGTAAGAATTTTGGGCACCTATCGTGCACAGAACTTACGGTAACCCAATCTTGCTGTCACTATCTCGTACAAGAGAGTCTTAGAAATCTGTGGAAAACCAGTAGACAACTCCGACATTGAGAAACGTCGATTTTCACGAACTTTTGCATCAACTGTCTGAACGAGTTCGTCAGTCACCAATGATGGTCTACCACTCCTCTCTTCATCATGAACGTTTTCTCGTCCACTTTTAAATAAACGTACCCATTCACGGACAACTCCTTCACTCATAACTCTTGGTCCGTACACGGCACAAAGCTCACGATGAATAGCTGCTGCAGAATATCCTTTGGCTGTAAAAAAACCTTATGACAGCACGCACTTCACATTTGGCGGGGTTTTCTATTGCAGCACACATTTCAAACTGCCACAAAAACTAAACTAGCGCAAGTACGACGTTCACTCGACCACGGCTTGATGCCGACTGACCTGTTGAGTGCGTGAACGCACAGATGGCGTCGCTACTCCCCCCACAACCCGCACTGTGACCAATTGGAGGTTACTTTCTGAACCGCCCTCGTATTTCGTGACTTTAAGTACTTATAAATGATATTTGAAACAGAAAAAAATATAAAACAGTTACCTATTCTCAGCGTAAAAATTCTTTTGATCTCAAAAATGATTATCCCGGCTAATATTTGTCACTCTGCTCAAGAGATCTCAACTCGACGTTGTGCAGAAATGTTGTCTGTAAAGTCGTGTGAGTGGCACTAAATTGCATATCATTTGTCAGATTTTACACAACTGTTACTTAAGATGGAAGCACTTTTCTCTAGCAAAAGGAACATTTCGTCACAAAATACTACCCGCGCACAACACTGACGTGTGTCTCCTATTATAATATTTCATTTAAATCATGCGAAATAATTAGGCTTCATACATCTGCCAATAATAAATTGATATTACGTAGCGTGCTGTGAGCACTATTTTTTAAGGATTCAGTCTGAAAATTATGAGTTTAATTCTGTCTTTTAAGGTAGATTCGGGACCACCGGTGCATATTTATTTCCATTCATTTATACCTAACAACATTTACGTTTGTTAAAAGTCTGGATTCAAAACTGCTAAAAAAAAAAGAAATGGTTCAAATGGCTCTGAGCACTATGGGACTTAACATCTATGTCATCAGTCCGCTAGAACTTAGATCTACTTAAACCTAACTAACCTGAGGACATCACACAACACCCAGTCATCACGAGGCAGAGAAAATCCCTGACCCCGCCGGGAATCGAACCCGGGAACCCGGCCGTGGGATGCGAGAACGCTACTGCACGGCCACGAGCTGCGGACTCAAAACTGCCCTCGGAGATATTTTTCCTAAGATGCCGGCAGACAGACGATAGTCAGTTTGTCTACTGTTATTCTCGATCCCTTTTATATCAAGTTAATATATTCAGACAAAAGTCTTTAAGTCTTTTGTTTTCTATTCTTTAGCATTTAAAATTATCCTCAATGAAAAATGTTTCATAATTTTATACCAGCTACACTAGTAAACTACGCTGTAAGTTACTAGCTCTAATGGCTGCGCCCCTAATTGCGGAGCTAAAAATTAACACTTAAAAAACATTAATTAGATTGTGTTACAATTGAAATAAATACAAATCCACTTCTAGACAGTAGTTACCCTATTTTTCAAATAATAATTAACAATATAGTTACAGGTTTTCTCTTTACAGACCGCACACGTCTCACGTCCAAACAGTTCATCGCTTAGCACAGGAAGAACAACTGAACTTCAACAGCCTATCACAGATGTAGTTCTCTGATAATAGTTTCAATTCACACAGAAATTAAATTATTACAGAAATAATGAAATAATTATCGTCATTCTTACAGGATACAGTCTTTTTTATACGTAGTGTCGATAATATTTGTTAAAGTTTATTACACTTAGTTCATTTTAACATTTTGTGGCTAGAACATTGCCCCTTGGGCTGAGAAAAAAATGAATTTGTATATTGCATTTTTTTTTATCAGACCACCATATCCCCGTAGGTTCATTGTTCTCATGATGCAAATGTTCAGATACAATATTGTTTAATACATGACACAAGCAGTGTTGAGTTGCGTAAATGGCTTCAGTAACTATACAGTCTTGGAAAAAGCGGCGGTTACTTCACGGATTAATTTATCCTCTCCCCCTCCCCCTATTTAGGTTCACTGGACTCGGAAAACCGGGAAGAAAACAGTCCAATAGGCTTCAAGAAAATACAGTTACCTACTCTTAATTATCGGGCTTGATGTGAAGATAACATACAATATGCTGAAAATGAAAATTTTAAACTTCGGTCAATTGCATCTGAGGTAAAAATATCTTTTATGGTGGTGTTTCATCAACGTTAAAAGTTCATATAATTCAGATAAGAATGTGAAATAACAATTCGCCGATGACGTCGTGGAACCGACCCCCCCACCCCCTCCCTCTCGAGCCACTGGGTCGCAGGCAGGTTGAGACTGCTGCTGGATCGCCCCCGGCCACGTAGATGGACCGTCGGCTGCTGTCGGCTGCATCCTGCTCTGGATCTGCTGCTGTCTCGAAGTAGTACTGCAGCAGGTCTTCCTTCTCTCTCTCCACGTCCCTCTCGTACAAGACGGGTACATGAAATATCGAAATATGGCTATCTGTGACAAGATAATAATTACGATGGTCACTCCAAAAGAAATACACACCATTTTTTTTTATCCATATTTTATTCCACACGTTTGAAAGTTTTACAGTGTGTAGATACGTCCTTTAGGAACAATATTTTCATTTCTCCACACAATTTCCATCCCTCTCAACTGCCTTACACCAACTGCGGCACCAGCGCCCGTATACCTGCATGGTAAAATTCTGGACCAACCTGTTGGAGCCACTGTTTGGCAACGTGCAGAAGGGAATCATCATCTTCAAACCTTGTTCCACGAAAAGAGTCTTCCAGTTTCCCAAAGAGATGATAGTCACATGGAGCCAGGTCAGAACTGTAAGGCGGGTGTTTCAGCGTTGCCCATCCGAGTTTTGTGAGCCATTGTCAACAACCTGGGAACCCACCTGCCGCAAACCTTTTTAACGCCAACACTTTCAGTATTCTGCAATCACTTCCTTCTCCTATCCCAACGTAGCGTGACAATTCGTTCACTGTGATGCGTCTGTCAGCAGTCGTCAATTCGTTAACTCTCTGCACATTATCTGCAGTGTGTGCAGTACGAGGCCTGTCGCTGCCGGAACAATCCTCAATACTGCCGTGCCCGCTTTCACCACGTAACTTGTTTGCCCACCGACTAACTGTACTGTGATCGACAGCAGCATCTCCATAAACCTTTTTCAACTTCTTGTGGATGTTTCTCACTGTCTCGTTTTCACAGCACAGGAATTCTATGACAGCACGTTGCTTCTGACGAACGTCAACTGTAGCATCCATCTTGAAGACATGCTGTGACGGCGCCACTCACGGAAACAGGTTGAACTACGTTTAAAAACAAGCGGGAAGGATGTATCTACACACTGTAAAACTTTCACACTTGCAGAATGAAAACTGCAATTTTACAAAAATAGTGTGCATTTCATTTGGAGTGACCGTCGTATATTCATCCTGTGGAAGAAGTTTTTTAGTCTCAATTTCACTTTCATTCACTCGGATGGAAATAGTTTGTTTTTGGAGGATGTCCTGTATCTTCACACTGTTCATTTAAATGTAGTGATTGGCAATTAGGTTTAACACAGTATGCACATATACGACACTGCACCGTTATTCATACAGGGGTCCATCGTGCGCTCTGTTTATTTCCTGCGGTATGTAAACATTTCCGCGGAGGCGCTGCGTAGCCAGCGTTGCATTATACTTTTGCCACGCGGGTGGGTGTACAGTTTGTCACATAATATTCGGCACGCGAAGATGACTTTTAACACTTTGATGTGAGGTCTTCAGTTCTACATTGTTATAAATGATGTTAACAGGTTTTCAAGGTCCACGTCATTGCTGCTAATATTTAACGCTCTATGAGCTTTCATGTGTTCTACGATCAGAGTTCTAATCACTGTTTATCACTTTTTACAAAAAGGAACACAGTTTTTCGCGCGTCCACTAGACTTTTTTAGTTTTTGTGAAACACGCTTCTCTGTCATGATTGCTGCCAGTACTTCTCAAAGTACTCAACAGAAAATCTTATATGTAGATGACACTTTACAAGATGGTGAGGTCTTGTACATTGGCACATCAGTTCGTATTGTTACATCAAGGAAACAAAAATCGTAGATGTCACATAAAATATGAGACAATATGACTTTAAAATCTGCTACATTGTTCTGACCATAACATTATTATTAAACTGTGTAGATATCAATACATTTCCCTTTTCATGTCAGACATTTATGTTTCTTTGTAATCATTCATACATGTTTTCATTAGGAATATTGCTATATTATGGGACAGATGTCCATGCTCCATTCACCTAACAGAGAGATGCTCATAAAAGCATACGGAAAATATAACCACGTAAAGAAACTATGCACACAAATCGATACATGTTTGGAACACTTTTCACTAATAGTGAAAGCAGTTTCTGACAGACACGCAACTCACACACAATTGACACCCGTTACGTGTGTGCGTCTACATGGGTCAGGCTCTTGGGAATATTCTTTACACGTTCACACTCATACATGAGCAAATACATTGTCTAAGGATACATATTTTTTTATATTGAGCATTTCTCTATCCTACGTAGAAAAGATGAAATTTTTTATATTTAATGAAATAGTATTTGACAAAGAACTTGTGACAAGTTGTTGACTTTTTCAGAATAAGAATGCTCATCATTAAGATTCTCCGTTTTTGTCATAATGTTTCATGAATATTATAAGAATTTGATGTTTCAATAATTCCTCAGTCCAGCATCTTTCGGATTTCTTTCATTACTTCGTTTTTCTTTGTCCAGGGAACCGAGTATGAAGCTCTTCTGTAGGGCTTATGTGGATAGACTTTCATATCATAAAGATAATCTGGTCTTTCACTGAATACTTCATGGTACCTGGAAAACAATTTTGTTAATTGTCCAGCCTCTGGAGCGTCAATGCAAGTTGCCTCTTTCATCTTTTCCTCGATTGTAACAGCTATGTCACTCATATTACTGGGTGCATCATTACTTCGGTTATTGTGACACTTTCGTGGGTGTTCATATTCTAACACTAACAATTTCTGTTTGCTGACAGATAGATTAACTTCTCTTATCAGCGGAAGGTTTGCATCAAACTCCCGATTCAGCTTCAATGTTATTCGTTGCTGTTGGCACTTAAGTATACATGTTCCACGGGCGATATCAATTACAGCTTCTTTGTCCCATAAAAACTCAAGACCCAGTAACACCGGTATCGACAAGTTTTCCATTAATAGGAACGTTCATAAAACGCTATCATTTCCAAAGAAAACTTCAACCTCTGTCTGGTGCTTTATAATCTGTGCCTTTTTTCCCAGCACTCCTACAACCTTACAATTCGTAACAGGCAAAATCGGTAGTCTTTTTGAAACTTCCTGGCAGATTAAAACTGTGTGCCCGACCGAGACTCGAACTCGGGACCTTTGCCTTTCGCGGGCAAGTGCTCTACCATCTGAGCTACCGAAGCACGACTCACGCCCGGTACTCACAGCTTTACATCTGCTAGTATCTCGTCTCCTACCTTCCAAACTTTACAGAAGCTCTCCTGCGAAACTTGCAGAACTAGCACTCCTGAAAGAAAGGATATAGCGGAGACATGGCTTAGCCACAGCCTGGGGGATGTTTCCAGAATGAGATTTTCACTCTGCAGCGGAGTGTGCGCTGATATGAAACTTCCTGGCAGATTAAAACTGTGTGCCCGACCGAGACTCGAACTCGGGACCTTTGCCTTTCGCGGGTAAGTGCTCTACCATCTGAGCTACCGAAGCACGACTCACGCCCGGTACTCACAGCTTTACATCTGCCAGTATCTCGTCTCCTACCTTGCAAACTTTACAGAAGCTCTCCTGCGAAACTTGCAGAACTAGCACTCCTGAAAGAAAGGATATAGCGGAGACATGGCTTAGCCACAGCCTGGGGGATGTTTCCAGAATGAGATTTTCACTCTGCAGCGGAGTGTGCGCTGATATGAAACTTCCTGGCGGATTAAAACTGTGTGCCCGACCGAGACTCGAACTCGGGACCTTTGCCTTTCGCGGGTAAGTGCTCTACCATCTGAGCTACCGAAGCACGACTCACGCCCGGTACTCACAGCTTTACATCTGCCAGTATCTCGTCTCCTACCTTCCAAACTTTACAGAAGCTCTCCTGCGAAACTTGCAGAACTAGCACTCCTGAAAGAAAGGATATAGCGGAGACATGGCTTAGCCACAGCCTGGGGGATGTTTCCAGAATGAGATTTTCACTCTGCAGCGGAGTGTGCGCTGATATGAAACTTCCTGGCAGATTAAAACTGTGTGCCCGACCGAGACTCGAACTCGGGACCTTTGCCTTTCGCGGGCAAGTGCTCTACCATCTGAGCTACCGAAGCACGACTCACGCCCGGTACTCACAGCTTTACATCTGCCAGTATCTCGTCTCCTACCTTGCAAACTTTACAGAAGCTCTCCTGCGAAACTTGCAGAACTAGCACTCCTGAAAGAAAGGATATAGCGGAGACATGGCTTAGCCACAGCCTGGGGGATGTTTCCAGAATGAGATTTTCACTCTGCAGCGGAGTGTGCGCTGATATGAAACTTCCTGGCAGATTAAAACTGTGTGCCCGACCGAGACTCGAACTCGGGACCTTTGCCTTTCGCGGGCAAGTGCTCTACCATCTGAGCTACCCAAGCACGACTTCTTATGTGGTCGGCGCTGACCAGAACTGATCGTGAAACGCCTTCTCAAACTCACTGAATGTCTTGCAGCTTTCTGCTGCATTTAACGCCCAGAGCGATGCATCGCCATAAATGTGAGAAACCACTAACTCTATTTTCTGTTCCTCCGTCCAGGACTTTGGAAGAACACTTTTGAAGTTCCAAATTAAAACTACTGGATAAACTGGATAAATCTTTTTCTTACTCTCCTCGTTAAATTCTTGGAACGGTCGATGCTTAATCAAGCTTTCTTAATGCATCAAGGTAGTTAAGTCTCTGGAGTTAATGTCCTTAGCAGACGGTGTACTATTATGAGTTCACTCTGCTTCATAGTTCAGAATGCTTGGTGACACATACTGCTGGGGTATTATGGGTTGATTACCAACACTTGGTCTTGCATGTGATGTTTTAAAGTTCGTTGGCTGATTTTCACTGATCTTTTGCCTGTCAGTACCAGTATTTTCGTTACTGTGTGCTGACATTGTTTCAAAATTTTGATTTTCAAACTTCAATACCTTGGCTACTTCCGTTCGGACTTATTTTTGAATTTCTGTGGAATGTCATCCTGCAGTAACTCCACAGTACTAGCCAACGCTTTGAACTGGTTTTATAATTTAACGACTTCAAGTCGAAGACTATTGACTTGAACTGGTATGGTTATCAATGGTTCGATAGTAGTTTTTATTCCACTGATCTCTTTGTTAAAAATGAGGGGTGATAGCTTTATCGCGATCGACCAATGCCTGATTTATTCTGTGAACAATCTCCTTATCTCTCTCTGCGAAAATACTGTTTATCTGTTCCATAAATTTCTTTTCACGCTCCTGGTCCCTGAGCTCGCGTTGCTTTTCACGCTCTTGCTCCCTTCGCTCCTGTTCCTGTCTTTCTATAGCCATTTCTTGCTGCTGCTTGCTAGCGAACCTTTCTAAGAGTGACGATAGTATATCCTGTAGTGACACAGCTTGAGGATTGCTAACTTCTGTCCCTTGCCCAGTAGAAATATCATCATTAATTTCTAACTGGTTGACTGCAGGAATGTATGCTTGTTTTGAAAACTCCTCAGTTCCACTTTCGCTTGGGACATCAGTTAATGGATTGCTATCATCAGTTATTAGATTTTCTAGTAATTGCACAGAAGTGTGTGTAGATTGATCTACTTGAGGATCTGATGCCATTTCTACTTTAGTCTGCACATTCGGTTTTATCTGCTTCTTTGGCCTAACCATTTTACCACTAATCTTGCTCAATATATAGAGATATCACTGACAATGACAAGATGGGCACAAAATAATCGAGAGACAGTAGACATTAATTACTTGTGAGTGCTTGTAGACTGTAGAAATGGATATCTGATCCTACTCATTTTAATAGTAGGCAACGAACAGCATAGCTTACTTAGTGTTTCACGGCTCTCGCTCCACAGTTGCAATATACTCGTACAGTAAGCTTAGTGATGAAATTAAATAACAGAAACGTTAATAAACACTCACTACTTGTGAGTGCTTGTAGACTGTAGACATGGATATCTGATCCTACACATTTTAATAGTCGGCAACGAACAGCATAGCTTACTCAGTGTTTCACGGCTCTCGTTCCACAGTTGCAACATACTCGCACAGTAAGCCTAGTGATGAAATTAAATAACAGAAACGTTAATATTTCGTGTACATGTGAAAAATCACAATTCTCAACAATTAAAGGAATAAATGTGCATTAGTGGCCCAGCGTTGGGCGCCAATGTGGCGGAACCGGTTAACAGCATTTCCTGACTTTAATTACTTATAATCCATATTTCTGATACATAAAATAAAGAACAACAGAAACATTAATATTTTGTCATGGTGCACTGTAAGAAATCTCAATAATTAAAGAAATGAATGTACTTTGGTAGCCCAAATTTGAGCGACAGTGTAGCGGAATCGGTATCTAGTATTTCCTGACTGTAATTACTTATAAATGATATTTCAGATAGATAAAATAAAGAACAGTTACATTGTCGCGGTACACTGTACCTGTAAGAAATCACAATACTCGATAATTTAAGAAATTAATGTGCTCTGGTGACCCAACTTTGGCCGCCAGTGTGGCGGAATTGGTTTATAGTATTTCCTAACTTTAATTACGTATAAATGATATTTCAGATAGAAAAAAAAATATAAAACCAGTTACCTATTCTCAGCGTAACAAATAGTTTGATCTCAAAAATGATTATCCCGGCCAATATTTGTCACTCTGCTAGAGAAACCTCCACTCGACGTTGTGTAGAAATGTTGTCTGTAAATTCGTGTGAGTGGCACTAAATTGCATTTCATTTATCAGATTTTACACAACTGTTACGTAAGTTGGAAGCACTTTCCTCTAGCAAAAGGTACATTTAGTTACAAAATAGTACCCGCGTACAACTCTGACGTATGTCTCCTATTAAAATACACTCCTGGAAATGGAAAAAAGAACACATTGACACAGGTGTGTCAGACCCACCTTACTTGCTCCGGACACTGCGAGAGGGCTGTACAAGCAATGATCACACGCACGGCACAACGGACACACCAGGAACCGTGGTGTTGGCCGTCGAATGGCGCTAGCTGCGCAGCATTTGTGCACCGCCGCCGTCAGTGTCAGCCAGTTTGCCGTGGCATACGGAACTCCATCGCAGTCTTTAACACTGGTAGCATGCCGCGACAGCGTGGACGTGAACCGTATGTGCAGTTGACGGACTTTGAGCGAGGGCGTATAGTGAGCATGCGGGAGGCCGGGTGGACGTACCGCCGAATTGCTCAACACGTGGGGTGTGAGGTCTCCACAGTACATCGATGTTGTCGCCAGTGGTCGGCGGAAGGTGCACGTGCCCGTCGACCTGGGACCGGACCGCAGCGACGCACAGATGCACGCCAAGACCGTAGGATCCTACGCAGCGCCAGGTGGAAATGGCATGGCAAGCCGTTCCACAGGACTACATCCAGCATCTCTACGATCGTCTCCATGGGAGAATAGCAGCCTGCATTGCTGCGAAAGGTGGATATACACTGTACTAGTGCCGACATTGTGCATGCTCTGTTGCCTGTGTCTATGTGCCTGTGGTTCTGTCAGTGTGATCATGTGATGTATCTGACCCCAGGAATGTGTCAATAAAGTTTCCCCTTCCTGGGACAATGAATTCACGGTGTTCTTATTTCAATTTCCAGGAGTGTATTTCATGTTAATCGTCCGAAATAATTAGGCCTCATGCATCAGCAAACAAGAAATTGCTGTGAGCACTATTTTTTAAGGAGTCAATCTGACAATTGTGAGTTGAATTCTGTCTTTTAAAGAAGATTCGGGATCACCGGTGAATATTTATTTCCATTCATTTCCTAAGATGTCAGCAGACAGGCGATAGTCAATTTGTCTACTGTTATTCTCGATTCCTTTTATATCAAGTTAATATATTCAGGAAAAAGTCTTTAAGCTTCTTTTTCTCTATTCTTTAGCATTTGAAATTATTCTCAATAAAGAAGGATTCATGTTTTTTATACCAGCTACTAGTAAATTCCGCTGTAAGTTACTAGCACTAATGTCTGCGCTCCTATTTGCGGAGCTGAACATGAACACTTCAAAACATTAATTGGATTGGATTACCATTGAAATAAATACAAATCCACTTCTAGACGATAGCTACTCTATTTTTCAAATATTAACTAACAATATAGTTGCAGATTTTCTCTTTACAGACCGCACACGTCTCACGTCCGAACATTTCATCGTTTAGCACAGGAAGGACAACTGAACTACAATTAGCCTATCACAGGTAACAAAAAAATTGTAATTGTCGTTGTCTCCGAATAGTTTTAATTCACACAGAAATTAAATTATTACAGAAATAATGAAATAATTATCGCCATTTTTACACGATACTGTCTGTTTTATACGTAGTATCGATAGTGTTTGTTGAAGTTTGTACACTTAGTTCATTTTAACATCTTGTGGCTAGAACGTAGTGTCGTGGATATTACAGTGGAAAGGATAATACAGAAACTTTATGTAATGTAACTGTATGAAAAACGCTCAAAAACAAAGTGCAAAAGCCTACGAAATCTGGCTGCAAAATGTTAAGGGTGCGTGTGATATACGTAGCTGTGGGTGTGAGATGGCAATACTTCGTGTAACATGAACGACAAGGTACTTCATATACCTTGTCGACGGATGTCGGATGTACGACTGGTTTCACCGGTAAATAAGTGAGATGGACGGCCGGCCGGAGTGGCCGTGCGGTTCTAGGCGCTACAGTCTGGTACCGGGCGACCGCTACGGTCGCAGGTTCGAATCCTTCCTCGGGCATGGATGTATGTGATGTCCTTAGGTTAGTTAGGTTTAATTAGTTCCAGGCGACTGATGACCTCAGAAGTTAAGTCGCATAGTGCTCAGAGCCATTTATTTGAGATGGACGAGGTGAAATAAACGCCTCAGACCACTGATATGGAAACCAGTTGTCACCGCATCGACGATTTCACAAAAGATCTCACCGTTGAACTCGAACTTACCGAATCTGTGCAGTGAAAGCTACTGTAAAAGCACGACTTGGACACTCTGACCTTGTACTAAACTTGTGAGCGTGAAACGGAACGATAACAGATGTTGCGCTGCACGTGCATACTTCGCAAGCTAAATACAGTGCAGATGCTGACTGACAGCAATGAGACTATGCGATTCCAGGAGACAAAATTTTGTTAGGAGATAAAATTTTTATGTATGTATGTGTTAAAAGAAGCCGACATGCCCATAGAAATTGATAATCGTTTAGAATTACTCCAAATGGCCGAAAGTAAAGGCTACACCCATACCGGCCAGAATTATCAACCCTGAAAAAGGGAAATAAGCTCAAACAATGTGGACCACCGTATGACATCAGTGCACAGTGGGGGCAATTATGTTGAATTCCCATTGAGACAATCATGTCTAGTTTTGATTTGTTTCTTCGTTTGTAACGCTTATATCGATTAGTGGCAGGTTTACATTAGGTTACTGTGTATTGTAAGTAGGCTGTTTAGGTTTTTTTATTGGTAACGCCACGTAGCGCTCTATATGAAAAATCAGTGGCTGTGCTGTGTTATTATTTTGTGGTTGTTCCGTATTTCTATGTCCCTCTTCCCGTATTGGAGCGCGAGTGTCCTCTGAAATACGTAATTCTTGTATTACCTGCGTCAACTGATCTTGTACTTCCCGGATTTCTCTTTTGTACTGTGTATTGATTTGATTTTGATTTTGTTTGAATTTTCTTATTTGTTCATACTCTTCTGTGTCAGTGAAGGCTACGGGTCTTGTGTCATTCAGATCATCATCTACCTTTGTAGATAAGTTAGTGACCTGATCCGAAAGTTCGGCTGCTTTCTCCGATAGTGTACTTATTTCCTCCATGTGTCTTTCTGAACCAATTTTCAGGGTATCTACTGTGTCTAAGTTTTCCTGAGTTCTTGCAAGTTGCGTAACCGAATCGGTAGATGCAACTGAGTCAGTTTTAGCTTGCAAGGTCTCATGATTTTCATGAACATTAGTTTGCAGTTCTTTTATGGCTGCTTCGTGATTCTGTAATACATTTTCATGCCGCGAAAAAATGGGTTGAAAATGCTCACAAATTTGTGTTTTTACGTCATTACAGACCTTTTGACATTTCGATTCGATGTTGTGTAACTCAGTGGTTAAATCTTCACGTGTTTGTTCAAGTGTAGTGTCTAACTTTTGAAGATTTTGTTCCATTGTGTCTAACTTTTTGAGATTTTGTTCCACTGTGTCTAACTTTTTGAGATTTTGTTCCACTGTGTCTAACTGTTGCTGTGTTTGTCTCTGGTGTTGTTCCATTGTGTCTAGCTTTTCAAGCTTTTGTCCCATTTGTTGCATTAATTGTAATAACAATGCACTGGTGTCTGAAACATGTTCCTCAGTGCTTTTCGGCAGTGAAGTTGCACCGGCAACATTCACATTTTGACAAGCAGAAAATATTTCTTGACTCATTTGAGAAAACGGTGAGAACCCAAAACCTGAGTCTACAGTATTTGCAATATTGTGTTCTGTCATTCCCGATTCCTGAGGCGAGCTGTTGCCGACCAATCGATCGATAACGCTTCCCTGTTCACTACCTGTTTCACTGTCTACACCATTGTTTGCCGCCCGCTCCATTTCCCTATGCGCAATTACCAAATTACTACTTTGATCATTAGTTACTTCATTACTCTGCGGCGCTAACACACTGTTTCGTCTTCACTGTCATTTCTCAGTTTACTTTGGAGCCTAGTATTACGTTATTCACACACCATAATTGTCACAATATTTCACACGATAACACAGAAAAGCACAACTTGAAGAGCAAAATAAAATAACATAGCAATGGAAATAATGTCTACTTAATTGCCAGCGCAGCTGCGAAATACTTAGTGCAAATCTACATGCATGCCACAACTGTTTTACTGTACAACAATGAAAGACTGCAACTACAAAGGAGATTCTCTCTACAATTACATGCTAGCAATAAACAATAGCTACACTAATTACACAAACTACAAGAAAAAATCAGAAGATTCCAGTGAGGTATCCTGGCAGGGTCGCCATATGAAACGTCCCCTTTGAACAATTATACAAGACTGTGCTTAAACTGACATACAATATTTTTAGCGCAACGCAATCTGACTTTCAAAAATCCCTGCAAAAGAATGCCCCTCAGTAACACTAAACTTTACCTTTCACAAATCACTTACCTCACAAAAATCTTCGCTGCTCAAGCTACTGCAATACAGCGAGCGCCACTACTGCCAGCTAAATAAAAGATTCAAACTACGGAAGGCACTAACTACTGATAGGGATAGTTAGCAAATGAAAGATATTAATAGAGAACAAACAACGTATTTACCTTGATATCATCATATATAAATATAGCAGTTCATGACAAATTTCTAAACTCCGCCATCTCTCTCCCCACATCCACCACTGCTTGCGGCTCACCTCCAACTGCCCAACGCTACGCGCTGTTCACATCCAGCTGCCGCTGTCCAACACTACAATGGCAGACAACAATGCAAACTAGCCACAGACTGCACACAGCACAGCCACTGATTTTTCATATAGAGCGCTACGTGGCGTTACCAATAAAAAAACCTAAACAGCCTACTTACAGTATCTATGATTATCTATGATTATGAAGTGTTTGTTCTTTCTTAATTGAGGACATTGATTTGTGACAGGAAATTTAGAGTTTTGCCTCGGATGTGGATTTGGCTGTTGCATGGTACTCTCGGCATAAGGAATGACTCTAACACATTAAAAATTGGTAGTCAAGAAGAAATTGTATAGAAAATTCAAACATCAAGAGCCGTGAGTACAGTTACATTCCACGTCGCTTGCCACCACAACTTTGCTACTGGTCCACCAACTTCATGCATACAGATATGTATCGGAGCATGGACCAGTTGATTTGTGTTTGTGATTTTAATAATAATGCACGTGCTATAAACCTGTGTTTAGAACCCTAACTTTTATCCTGATCATGGACATATGCAAGATCCCCTCCTAAGTGTTTAGAAAACCGAGTATCCTGTTTCAAATGAACCAGTGATTCATTTATGTTTGTTAAATGTGCAATGATTAGCAATAGTTGAAGTTAGTTAGAATGTTGCTAAAGTGATCTCAGTTTATTGCAAAGTATCGATCTGAAAAAATGCAGTGCCAGGCAGTGTAAATGTTACCGTCTAAAACACCTGCTTCACAGGTGATGAAAAATTGCAAATAAGTTGCACTTACGTGAAACTTAATTTAGCTTTGATTACTACCATGAACGAATTTTTGAAGTTATTTGAGCATCATTGTTGAACAATTTGTTTTGAAAAGAGTAAAACCATAAACTATACCAGGTGAAGCTAAGAATTAATTTTAGTTGAATTGAATTTTGCCAGCCGTTGTGGCCGAGCGGTTCTAGGCTCTTCAGTTCGGAACCGCGCTGCCGCTACGGTTGCAGGTTCGAATCCTGCCTTGGGCATGGATGTGTGTGATGTCCTTAGGTTAGTTAGGTTTAAGTAGTTCTAAGTCTAGGGGACTGATGACCTCAGATGTTAAGACCCATAGTGCTCAGAGCCATTTGAAACATTTTTGAATTGAATTTTGCCACTGAAATAATCATAGAATTTGACTAGTGATACAATATCAGTTTATGGATCCCCACTATATTCTTCTCATATTAGAAAGATAATTGGAATATTACTGTTACTAAGGAAATCTGATATATTTCTTTAAATGGAAGTATAAACAATGAAATTGTGAAATTTTTTATTTTTATCCCTGGTTGTTACATGTAAGTTAAGTTAGAAGCCCCCTTATGTCCAACTTTAGTTCGGTGCTTCCTTCAGTAACATCTCAGTAGTGAGTCACGTATTGATCTTGATTGTAACTGTTATTATTATGAGTTGGGTACGATTTTGCTTTCTATGGATACTGGGTTGCGCGTTATTGGTAAGTACTGTTACTGACAGCTTAGAATGCTCTGTGTCCTTTTGTATCCTGTTTTCTATTCAAAGGGAATCGTATTGAAAGTCACTTCAGCAACTAATATTCAATTTTCTTAAATACATATTTCCAAATTCATGTGCCTAATTGGGTTGGCGACCGTTCATTTTTTTTAATTGTATACGAAATTTACTACTTTCATTAAACCTCAAAGTTTTAAGCCTGTTTAGCTTTTCTATTAAATTGCAATATATTCAAAATTACAGTCCGATACCCTTATCCGTTAAATAAATATGAGGTCAAAATTCCAAAATCCTCTCAGAGGGTTAGCTTATGTCGCGGTGGGCTAGTGTTATACGTTCTTTTCTTTTTATACATATAAGCTATAGTTCTGTAAGATATATTTGGACAAGAAGATATATCCAGCCTTTTACAAAACATGCATTACTTGGAAACACCTGTTTCAAAGGCTTTTCAATCGGATGAATGACATCAAATCAGCAATAAGAACATGAATTATTGATGTTCGTCTGGAAAACTCCTTGCGTGTAGCAACAACTTCAGTTGACATCAACACTGGCGCACTTATTCAGTCAAACAAAGCCAGACGTCCCTCCGTCATTGTATTTCATTAAATTAATAATAAATGTTCTTGCATCACATTTGTTTTATTTTCTTTAAGAGTGTATTAATATTTATTGATGGTTTTGGCTCACAAATCAAAAATTAGTAATGCGGCTCGGGGGGGAAATCTTCCCTCAAAAATTGGCCCGCCTGCCGAAAAGGTTGGCCACCCGTGCCTTAGCTTACTTAAAAGTAACGTTAATAAGGCTTCTTTGATAATCCAAGCTCAATCCTTGTGAAATTACAACTTGTGTCCCACGTATAGGTACTTCATCTGCGATGGAACGTTAAGCCTTAGTCTTCCTCTATCCACTTGGTGTAACAGACACAAAATCAAGAAACAGAGTCACGAGAGCACTATAAGAAGAGTCTGAGATCAAAACAGACAGCAAAGGAACATATAAGCGAGAAATAATTTTGTTTTGGCTTGGTATTTTACAATAAAAAAGATAAAAAAGTGAAATCGAAAATAGATTTATTGATATTGGCTCCTTGACACTAGTGCGCCTCCTGTCTGTAACGAGAGATATTTCCACAGTAAGTTAGACATAAATGAGTTACTTAGAAACACGCTAATACTTTAAATAAAACCTTAGAAAATGAGTAAGAACCACATAAGCAGAGAAGGAGCCCCAAGGATTGAGTGAAAATCACCTGAAAACAGAGAAAGACACCAAACATCAGTGGACGTGTATTCTATGATTTTGTTAAAGTCAAGACCGCTTCAGCTGTAAGTCCTTCATTTGTGGACACTACCTGCTTCGCAGCGTTTCAGCTGCACCATCAGTTGCTATAAAATCAAGTCATGTTCCGATCGAGTAAAGAGAATGGGATGACCCAGTGTTCATTGACAGAAATTTTTCATTAAGTAGCGGACGTCAAACATAAAGTAGCATAAAATAACATAAAGCGCTCCCGTGATGCAGTGAGTGATAGTATCTGGCGAGCTAAAGGATCTCCATATACCGAAAAAGTTCTCAAAAACCAGTCGCATATTATCAGCTATGGGATTACGTAAAATTAAGCAGCTGACGGTGGCTCAATTACCTGCCGCTGCCAAGCAAAAACTTGCTATGAACGCTGTGGCATCCCATCCTCTTTTCTCGATCGAAACATCTCTTGATTTTATTGCACAGCTAAAACGCTGCGAAACCTGTCATGCCTATAAATTAGGGATTCACAGCTGATGCGGTCTTATGTGCAAAATGAAACATGCAAAAAGTGGCTGTCCTGAGTAGAAAGTCCGTCTAAGGGAGTATTTAAGAGGGAGACACAATAGCTTGCACATAATCAACGGTAGAAGCAAAGTCGTAAGTTCAGAGGACAGTACAATGAAATTCATAGTGCAAGGTAACAGATAATTTTCGGAATAAAAAACCTTGGCTGCATTTGTGCTATACCCTGCCGCATCGTTTGTGCTAGGAGTTCCAACGCAGCCCGCAAGAGGTACCCGGCTGATTCACATAACACTTTACTGCCCATAAAGATGGATCTGACTACACGCTAAAAGTTTCACTGTGCTGTTAACATTGATGACGTGGGTTAAGAAGAACAATGCAAGAAGCCTTTCGCTTTGCAGGATTGCTGTCAGATAGGGAGTACGGCTGACTTAAGGTATTTGGTCAAACGAATTGTACTCATTTTGCTAGAACAGTGACGCACTTAAGAAATAAATCAATTTTGTTTGGCCTTGAGTTCAAAGACGTTACGTGTTTATGCATGTTCATCGCATTTCTTTCTTCACTTTAAAGATCCCCTCTTTTTCGGATATTGCATGCCACGCAGTTTTTTCAGTAATGAAAGATATGGAAAAACGAGATCTTTAACTATTATACTCGTATATCCTTCCTCTTGAGTGACAGAATATCGAACACTTAAGTTCACTAACAAGTAATATAAGCACGATACTGATAGTGACCTCTCATGAAAAGGATAAGAAATATACACGGTGACCGGGCCGTAGTAGTACACAAACAAATGCTTATAACGCAAGAACTCGACATTTTAAGTTGTTGAGTATACAAGCAAGCGACTGACACACTCTTCAAGATGTGATGCTCACCATTTCATGAGCAGCGGTAAGTCGTATCACGCATGTGCACAGATGTTTACTGTGGAGCAGGCAGACACAAAAAATGGTTCAAATGGCTCTGAACACTATGGGACTTAACATCTGAGGTCATCAGTCTCCTAGAACTTAGAACTACTTAAACCTAACTAACCTAAGGACATCACACACATCCATGCCCGAGGCAGGATTCGAACCTGCGACCGTAACGGTCGCGCGGTTCCAGACTGAAGCGCCTAGAACCGCTCGGCGACCACGGCCGGCAGGCAGACATACTCCTGACAGTTAACACTTGGACGTCACTATGGAAGGTGCAGTGTGTGCCATGGTTAGCGGAGCTGGAATGTGCGGTACGTACCCAGTGGCGTGAAAGAGGAGAATGGAACATGGATCATCCCAAACGTAAATCCATTTATCAATGGGACAGATTTTTCGAAAAACTTGAGGTCCTGTTTCAGAGTCTGGAAAACATCTTAAAACGAGTGGGAATGAAGAGCCCGTGAAACGTATGTGCCAAGCATTCGCTAAAGGCCCACGTAAATTCTTAGACAAGTTATCAGCGATATAGCCGTTCCCTGTTCGACGGCGCACAAATGTCTCCAGTTGTGTGCTTACAAACTCCAACTTTTGCATCACATTAAGCCTGATGGGCGGGGGGGGGGTGGGGGGGGGGGGGGGTGGGGAGGGTTCACCGCAGACTACACGATTTTGTTGTCGAAATGGTGCATCGTACAGACGAAAACAAAGACTGTCTCAATGCAGTGCTGTTCAGTGATGAATCTACCTTCCACGCCTGTGGCAATGGACAAAAATGTCGAATATGGGGAAGTGAGAGTCCTGAGGAATACGGAAGTTAATATATGGTGTGATTGGATCACTTTTTTTCCACTCTTTTATGGAGTCTACAGTAACAGTGTACACCTCACACCTGTCGCGACATGTTGGCGAACTATACAGTTTCTCAGGTGTCTCCTGAGATCGTTTTCCGGCAAGATGGTGCCAGATCACACTACCGTACGGATGTTACCACATTTTTTCATGAGACGTTTCCTTAGTGTTGGATCAGTCTCTCGATCTGACACCGCTGGAGCCGGGAAGTGTGGGCGAGCGGTTCTAGGCGCTACAGTCTGGAACAGCGAGACCACTACGGTCGCTGGTTCGAATCCTGTCTCTGGTACGGACGTGTATGATGTCCTTAGGTTAGTTAGGTTTAAGTAGTTCTAAGTTCTAGGGCACTGATGACCTCAGAATTTAAGTCCCATAGTACAGAGCCATTTGAACCATTTGAGTCCGCTGGATTAAAGTGCAAGGATTTTTTCAAGGACGTTGTTTGCAGAACAACGGTTAGAGGTCTAGCACATATGAGTCAACAAGGCCGCACTAAATGTCATAATACCTGTCATTCTTATGAACATGCGAGAAGTGGAGTTCCGTTTCCATATCTGTCGAGCTACTAACGATTCCCGCATTGAGCTGTAACAAGATGCATAAAAATGTTTGAGCTCCTGTGTACAATGTTGGGCAAATAACGGTATAAATGTTAATAGTTTTTTTTACCTCTAGCCCTGACACCTACAAGTGAAGCTTACTGTTAAAGAAAGTAGTCTGGTTTATCCGCAAATTCTGTCTAATGAGCAGGTACATAGCTACCGAACTCTGGACATGATAGACTGCTTCTGAATCGAGGGCTGAACGTGAGTCCCTGTGACTGTTGGCCGTGTGTCATCGACCTGGGAGGCGGCGCACGGACGACCATTGGCCTCAGACTCGCCAGCGGCCAGCCGCAGGACCGGCTCACCCCCAGGCACGACCTGAGCAACCACATTCCTGCGTGTCACGGCCGCGGTCGTCCACCTTCCTCAAATTCTTGCTCGCTGTTCCCCTGAGGCGAAACTAGATTCTTGTCTGCTCGCAGATGGTTTTAATAAATGATATACCGCGAACCAAACAAGTGGTGGAGGGGTGTCACTAGCTCGTTTTTGTCTACATCTACATCTACATTTATACTCCGCAAGCCACCCAACGATGTGTGGCGGAGGGCACTTTACGTGCCACTGTCATTACCTCCCTCTCCTGTTCCAGTCGCGAATGGTTCACGGGAAGAACGACTGCCGGAAATCCTCCGTGCGCGCTCGAATCTCTCTAATTTTACGTTAGTGATCTCCACGGGAGGTTTAAGTAGGGGGAAGCAATATATTCGATATGTCTTCCTGAAACACGCCCTCTCGAAACCTGGACAGCAAGCTACACCGCGATGCAGAGGGCCTCTCTTGCAGAGTCTGCCACTTGAGTTTGCTAACCATCTCCGTAACGCTATCACGCTTACCAAACAACCCTCTATCTCCTCTTTCAACCCGACCTGGTACGGATCCCACACTGATGAGCAATACTCAAGTATAGGTCGAACGAGTGTTTTGTAAGCCACCTCCTTTGTTGATGGACTACATTTCATAAGGACTCTCCCAATGAATCTCAACCTGGTACCCGCCTTCCAACAATTAATTTTAATTGAGCATTCCACTTCAAATCGTTCCGCACGCATACTCCCAGATATTTTACAGAAGTAACTGCTACCAGTGTTTGTTCCGCTATCATATAATCATACAATAAAGGATCCTTCTTTCTATGTATTCGCAATACATCACATTTGTCTATGTTAAGGGCCAGTTGCCACTCCCTGCACCAAGTGCCTATCCGCTGCAGATCTTCCTGCATTTCGCTGCAATTTTCTAATGCTGCAACTTCTCTGTATACTACAGCATCATCCGCTATCGGCCACTAGTCACCTGGCAAAAATAATGACTCATTTCCCTGTATCCTAAACAAGCTATTACTCGTTCCTTCATGCAATGGTGTTTCCATAATGATATCGTTGAAATGTGAGGCTCAAAACAAACGTTGCAACAACTCAGAATCAATAAACGCACAAGCTTGAAACGAACATCCTTGAAACGGACAGTGACATTTATGCATGTCTAAGACAACATATGTATCGTGTAAGATGACGAGTTCAAGGAAGACAGTCAACACAACAATGTCAATAAAAACGAGTCTCTGCTACTCTCGGATACTTCAAATGTCGATACCGACAGACAGATGATAGTTATTACGCTACATACACTTTGAAATGAAGACTAGCACTGGGTGGTAGAAAATACACAACAATGCCGAGACCGTTGTGCCTGTAACAAAGTCTCAGCTTGAAACCGACGGCTTCGATATTGGCGTCGCGTTTAGGTGAGCTGAAGTTGCGTGTAAATTCCTGGCTTCACAGGCCAGATGGTTGAGGCAAGCTTGTGGGTAGACCTCCCACGTTGAGGAAGTAGATAGTCGATGGACTGCATTCCATAAGGGGTATGAACACTGGTACATAATGGCCCATACTGGAAAAAATAGTGTCGATTGTTCAGACACACACTTCAGCTAAACATTTTGAATCGCTGTCTCTCTAGGTCTGTGTTTTTTTTTGGGGGGGGGGGGGTGGAGGGGGGAGCGCAAGCGCAAGGGAGGAGGGACAGACGTGTGTGTAGGGCCTATTTCTAGAAAACAACACACTCTATAAGTGATTGAAGAATGTAATTTTTACGGACTACCAGGAGATGTTGATGAAACAAACATTTATTCATCACCTGTTCCGACCAGGCTATCATCTTCAAGCAGCGTAAAATTATATTCATCAGATAGATTAAAACTGTGTGCCGGACCGAGACTCGAACTCGGGACCTTCGCAAATGTCCCGAGTAAGAGTCTCGGTCCAGCACACAGTTATAATCTGTCAGGAAGTTTCATATCAGCGCACACTCCGCTGCAGAGTGAAAACCTCATCCTATATTCATCAGCTTGTGTGGTATGGTTTTACTGTTGACTGCATTAATGCAATTTATTACGGATGACAATTTCAATGACGCAGAATGGTTTTTATCCAGGCCTAATTTTAGAACGTCACACTAAGAACGATAACATACAGGCTGATATAAAGAATATTATGTTGTCTGATAATGATCGACAGAGTGAAAGCGATGATGAATAAAGGTTTATTTCATTAGTGATCCTCAAATACGACTTTCTTTCTAATACTTATACCAGCTGTGTTACATCAGTTGCCCAAATTAAACCCTTAGATAAAATCCAGTCTCTTGGGATTTCAACCAACCCTCAACTTTATTGTCCTCAAAACATCGCAGAACAGGCCTTATTACAATGTATAGGAACTTTTTATAGTCACTGGTGTGAAATTGCTTGTAGTAGTAAGGTTCAAACATGTCCGGTCCTTCCGAATATTCTGGAGATATAGCATGAAAACGTAATCTTTTATGTTGAAACAATACAAAGCCCTAAGTTTTGTAAGGTTTGCAAAGTTCCTGTCAGGGTCTGTAAAATTTTTATGTGGTGTAATTAATAGACATCATGATGCTTCTTCACTGCACTGTTACACTAAGTTAATACCTACTAGATACGTAATCTACGAGCGAAACCACTTACCAGTACTTACACATGTCAATCAGACATCATTCCTGTGCTGCAAGGGTGTACAGACTTGGTAGTACAGCGGACCGCAAGTCCCTCACTATGACTACGTTAGGGCTACAAGATGAAACCTACTTCATCAGTTCACGTTTGTTTCACAAATATCCACTTTATTTAACAAATATAATTACAGAAATAAATTTGTACAGACTGATTATCTACTTTCCGTTAGACAATGAAAGACGAGAAAAAAATTAGAAGAACGAGTGGTGAGGGGTGGATTGGACGCCATCAGATCGTGGCGGGCCACAGACCGTGCCACGCTGTTAACAACTACACTTTATCTAAATACGTAGAAATAAGTAGAGCATTGCGTACTTAGGACTTATAACCCATTAACAACGTTTGAGACACTAATTCTTCACAGCATATGTGGCGCTAATGAAGCAACACCTTGAATACAAAAAAGTTTAAGAGGGGGCTCCACAACAGTGCTAGGCTGTAGGTGTACATGACCGTTCATATTCCCTTCATACTACCACAGTGTCGACAGAGTTCCTCCCTGTAGTCCCGCGCCAGTCGCCTTAGAACTAGCGCTCATTTCATTCCTTCGTTGACACAATCTCATGTTTCTATTAGACCTCACAACTTTTCTTCAGTGCAAGCCGGCTCTTATAATTTCCAATCAAGTCTCTCAGCCTCACTTCCATACGTCTTTACTCGTTCGTTTAATCCAAATGATAACATTGCTACCCTAGTGTAAATAAACATCTCCACACGATGTCAGTGTGTTTTTCCCGTTAAACATCCCTAGGCAGTGACGACGTAATATTTTTATGTTATCTAAGCTGCCTCGCAGAAATTTATTAGCCCATATTTCCAATAAAGCAGTTATCCTCAATTTAACAAACATTCACTTACTTCCTACGGTTGTTTTAATGTGTCTCTCGCTTACAATATGGTCATTGATCATCGAACACAACAGGGTAGGTACTAGGATTCACCTCCTTTCTCCTTACCACCTCCATCCTTCGTTTAATGCGACATCATAATTTCGACACTTCATTTCTGTTTAGAAAAGTTCGTTTACAGAACTATTTGCAACTTACGAATTTTAGGTTGGCTGACTCCAGTGATGACTACTTTATGGGAAGTAATCACTGTAGCCAGCAAACTCCAAACTTCCCCACATTTGGCGGTACGTCGATGATATGCTGCGTTTTGTAGATGAAGGGCCATCGGCAAATTCTAAGTTCCGAGATTACCAGAAACATTGAACGCAGCGCCACACTGCAGAATGTTAACGAAGGTCCCAGCATGCGGAATTGATGGAACAGAACCAATACGTTGTCGTCGATGGCGAGTGTTCATCGGCGACAGAGGTATCGTCAGGAGCGCACCAGTGAAGTGTGATGTGACCACATCTTCGTCACCTGGCGGTAAGTAGCAGTCTCCGACTGTTTGCTGATGAGGCTGTAGGGTGCGGGAAAGTGTTGCCATTGAGTAACTGTAGCAGGAAGCAGGATGACTTGGACAGAGTTCTATGTGGTGTAAAGGCTAACAGGTTATTTTAATGTCGGAAAACGTATGTTAATGAAAGTCAGTAGGAAAATCACTCATGTATTGTTCGAATACAATATTAGAGGTGTGCTGCTTGACACATCACACCGATTAAATGTGTAAGCGTAACGTTGCAAAGCGACATGAAATGGGACGAGCACGTAAGATCGGTAGTAGAAAAGGTGAATGGCCGACGATTGGGAGTGGAATTAAATAAAAAAAAATTCTAATCTCGCCGATTCTTCTATGGACGATTTAAATGTTTCCACATTGATGTATTTCAGTAAACTGTCATTAGAGGACCATTAGGGGACTTGTGTCATCTTTTGCTGCATGAGGATGAAATAACTGTAAGCGAAATAACTGTAACACGCTATTAAAATTTTCACCCTCCACTCAGAGAAAATAGATGTAATCTTAGGGTTCAGAGGATATCTCTTTTCGCAGATTTTCTGGGATGTATCTCTCTTTCAATTTCAACCACTCCCAGTACCATCCTCGTGAGCCCTTTTTCTTCTTTTTACACTGTGCTAAATTCAATGAAAGATACGCTCTATGTGCACTGGTAGCCATTCCCACTAGTCTCTTCGTGACATGAACAGCATCTGCTTCAGATGTGACATTAAATTAACAAACTTTGTTGATACGCTTTCGGGCTTGTTTGACAAACCTGTTGGTAAAAAGGAGCGAAACTGACAAACAAGTATGATCGTATATAGTAGGCATACCATTTCTACAAGGTACCCTCCGACATGCACCCTACGGTGGCTTGTGTGATATGTAAGTGGATGTAGATGACATGTTTGTCGTGAGTTCTCAAGGAGCAGTTACTCGACCTGTATTACTTAATTTACTCCATACAAATACCTAATGATGAAGTTGGAAAAATATGACTTGTTACACCTCCTAGGCGTACTGAAACAAATGGAATCCATCGTAAAAATGGGACATCGTGTCGCACTTAAGGTTGTCCACAACGATCCGTATTTTCAGGCGACAGTTGGTAACACCCTGCAAAAAATAGTGGTGTACTGTGCTCTCTGATTTAGAGAGTATGCGTATTTTTCCACTTTCGGGTAAGCTTCAACATCTGAGAACAATTTTTCTACAGAAAGAATGTTCAGAGAGAGAAATTCATAGCATATTATAGTCAAAACGAGTTCAGCCTATCGAACGCAATTAATAATGACCTTTTTCCCATACTTCTTAGGTAATTATCAAATTGTCAACAGACACAGCAATAAATATGTGTTATGTTTACCCACGACACCGGAGAATTTGTTAGACTCTATAAAAGATGATCTCGAAGTTGGGAAATTAGGCACGTACGAGAATCCAAGTTTGCATGGTGCAATATTGTTGAGAATAACACCATCGCCGTATACGCCTGGGCTAACCGTACAAATTTATAGTAGAGAAGCGTTGTCTTAATGTAGGCCATTGCTTGATCTACGAAAAGACCAAAATTATATCCGTAGTTTCGTCGTTCGTAGACTGCAATATGAAGGGAATTTTTGTATCTGACAGGATTACTGTACCAGCATCGTTTCCTCCATTCCATTTGAAAATGTTTTTCGTAGACCAGTGTTTGCTGTTTGTTTGACAAGTTAAGCTTTTCTTGATAAACTGGTGACTTATGTGATCTCGTAACTGCCTTCGTCTACTCTTAGCATAACTGACACTTTCCCTAATACTACTCGGCTAATGGTCAGATATTTAAGTTGTATCGCTACAGCGTTCTTGGAATAAAAGCCGACCATTTCTGAAACATCTTTTCATATTCTTTCTGTTTAGCTCTCTTCTGGCGTCGTGGTCTGAGCAGCAACCAGTTATGTGTTTCCTATTTTGAAGGAACAAATCACGAATTCTCACATGTGCAGTTAGAAAAGTTCTGTAGTGGCTGTAATATGCGTCTGCCTACGTTCGATTAACCAATTCGTCCCGAGAATAACATTAAAGGTTTTCCTCCATTATTCGATCGTTTGTATCCTTATCTTCTTCTTATCTGCACAATTTTATCAAGAAATATACCCATTTATACGTTGACATATTGGGTCCCTAACTACCATTGTTAGTAGTACTTTGTACCTGTGTAAAACAAAAAATGCGATTTTTCAGATAATCCCCCACTTTGATAAACATTACGGAAAAAATATTTTCTTTAGTTTCTTTTGTCACCACTGAATGGTTTCCTACTGACTTCTCTCGTTTATATTTAAGAAAAGCTGGTATTTATTCTTCATTCTAAGTTGATATTCACAGTTTATGTTCGTCATACTTCTCTCAGTTTTCTTCCTTAATCCTACACTCCTGGAAATGGAAAAAAGAACACATTGACACCGGTTTGTCAGACCCACCATACTTGCTCCTGAGACTGCGAGAGGGCTGTACAAGCAATGATCACACGCACGGCACAGC
Organism: Schistocerca piceifrons; assembly: GCF_021461385.2. Classification (NCBI taxonomy): domain Eukaryota; kingdom Metazoa; phylum Arthropoda; class Insecta; order Orthoptera; family Acrididae; genus Schistocerca; species Schistocerca piceifrons. The sequence continues at coordinate 193,333,611 of NC_060142.1, read as the reverse complement.
GGACACACCAGGAACCGCGGTGTTGGCCGTCGAATGGCGCTAGCTGCGCAGCATTTGTGCACCGCCGCCGTCAGTGTCAGCCTGTTTGCCGTGGTATACGGAGCTCCATCGCAGTCTTTAACACTGGTAGCATGCCGTGACAGCGTGGACGTGAACCGTATGTGCAGTTGACGGACTTTGAGCGAGGGCGTATAGTGGGCATGCGGGAGGCCGGGTGGACGTACCGCCGAATTGCTCAACACGTGGGGCGTGAGGTCTCCACAGTACATCGATGTTGTCGCCAGTGGTCGGCGGAAGGTGCACGTGCCCGTCGACCTGGGACCAGACCGCAGCGACGCACGGATGCACGCCAAGACCGTAGGATCCTACGCAGTGCCGTAGGGGACCGCACCGCCACTTCCCAGCAAATTAGGGACACTGTTGCTCCTGGGGTATCGGCGAGGACCATTCGCAACCGTCTCCATGAAGCTGGGCTACGGTCCCGCACACCGTTAGGCCGTCTTCCGCTCACGCCCCAACATCGTGCAGCCCGCCTCCAGTGGTGTCGCGACAGGCGTGAATGGAGGGACGAATGGAGACGTGTCGTCTTCAGCGATGAGAGTCGCTTCTGCCTTGGTGCCAATGATGGTCGTATGCGTGTTTGGCGCCGTGCAGGTGAGCGCCACAATCAGGACTGCATACGACCGAGGCACACAGGGCCAACACCCGGCATCATGGTATGGGGAGCGATCTCCTACACTGGCCGTAAACCACTGGTGATCGTCGAGGGGACACTGAATAGTGCACGGTACATCCAAACCGTCATCGAACCCATCGTTCTACCATTCCTAGACCGGCAAGGGAACTTGCTGTTCCAACAGGACAATGCACGTCCGCATGTATCCCGTGCCACCCAACGTGCTCTAGAAGGTGTAAGTCAACTACCCTGGCCAGCAAGATCTCCGGATCTGTCCCCCATTGAGCATGTTTGGGAATGGATGAAGCGTCGTCTCACGCGGTCTGCACGTCCAGCACGAACGCTGGTCCAACTGAGGCGCCAGGTGGAAATGGCATGGCAAGCCGTTCCACAGAACTACATCCAGCATCTCTACGATCGTCTCCATGGGAGAATAGCAGCCTGCATTGCTGCGAAAGGTGGATATACACTGTACTAGTGCCGACATTGTGCATGCTCTGTTGCCTGTGTCTATGTGCCTGTGGTTCTGTCAGTGTGATCATGTGATGTATCTGACCCCAGGAATGTGTCAATAAAGTTTCCCCTTCTTGGGACAATGAATTCACGGTGTTCTTATTTCAATTTCCAGGAGTGTAATTTGATTTCCTCGTCTCTCAAATACCTTCCATATACAGTCTTTCTTCCCTACGTTACATAAAAATGGCCCTTACTAAAAAAAATAGTCTATACACAATTATTTAACAAAGTTCGCTACCAATGTCCAGCAATTCATTGTTAATTACTTCTATAAGGAAAGCCTTTTAGATTGGCTCACGTAGATGCACGGTCCAGTCACATTAACATGATCACCACCTCTGTTCGACGTCAATGTGCAGTAATCACTGACAGACGGCAGGTGGCAGCACTAGCAGTGGAGGGTATATAAAAAGTGGGAATGGGGCAAGTGGGGAACAGTCGTTGGCGTACCGCGGGAACGGAGCGATTTATCTGACGTCCAAAAGGGCATGATCATTGGCTTTCGGGCCAAAGGTGGAAGAATTTCTCAAACGGTTAAGATTGTAAATTTTTCGCTTATTACTGTGGTTAAAGTACACCGTGCATGGCAAAATGGTCCTGTCCAAAATTGGCGCCGAGGCAACTGTGACGCACCACGGACCACAGTTGATAGGAATGAAAGATGGCTGCAGAGATGTCTACGGACGAGTAGACGTGCAACTGTTAAGCAGCTGACTGACCAGATGAACCAATAGTGTCTCCTGAATGACCAATGAGCGAACGTTGCTGCATAGGGGCCTCCGCAGCCGGTGCCTGCTTCACGCACCCATGCTGACTTCTCTTCATCAACTGGAATTTGCACGCGAATACCGCAAATAGGCGTTTTCGAACGAAACATGTTTTATGCTCCATCAGACAGGTGCGTATCACGTGGAACGTCTGAAAGGAAACACCCTGCAACAATCGCCGGAAGGGTGCTGACTTGAGGAAATTTCCTGGGTGATCACGACATCTTGGAAGGCATAATGGATCAACGCAAGTATGTATCTATCCTTGCGGACCATGTCCACTCCTATATGGAATTTTTTTTCTCGGCACGATTATCTCTACTATTAGGACAACTATCAGTGTGCGCGCGTGGTTCTAAGAGCAGCAGCTTGAGTATACCCTGCTTCTCTAGCTACCAAACCCCCCTGATTTAAACCCAAATGAGAATCGGTGGGACTGCTTCGATCGGGCTGTTAACCTCATCGCTTCTCAGCCGAGAAACCTAGAGCACCTGGTGACGGCACTGGAGTCGACATGGCTCCATATTCCTGTTAGTATCTTCTAGAACTTCACGGCGAGTTTTTAACATTTTTATGCAGCGACAGCAACTGATATTGTTTTTATAAAAATATACAGCCTACAGTTGCAGGTTAACTTTACCGTGTACCTAGGTTTCAACGTTATTAATAACGTCTTCTTCAGAACATAAAATATTATTAAATGTTTGCCTAAAACAGGCCATGTCCTAAGTCAACTTCATAAAACTTGATGCATAACCATAAGGTTTTGTCACTTCTAATAAACAAGCTGTAGCAAATTCACTTTAAGCCCGTTGTATGGGCCTCGTCGTGTGACTAGAGGTCTCTGCTGTCACTACTCTTGGCACATGCGCCGGCTACTCGCTGCTGTTATATACAGTATACAGGGTGAGTCACCTAACATTACTGCTGGATATATTTCGTAAACCACATCAAATACTGACGAATCGATTCCACAGACCGAACGTGAGGAGAGGGGCTAGTGTAATTGGTTAATACAAACCATAAAAAAATGCACGGAAGTAAGTTTTTTAACACAAACCTACGTTTTTTTAAATGGAACCCCGTTAGTTTTGTATGCACATCTGAACATATAAACAAATACGTAATCAGTGCCGTTTGTTGCATTGTAAAAATTGACTCAGTCCACCGGCTCTCGCAATGTCCCGTGTACTCATGTGTGGGTTCATGGCAACATCAGCTAACACACCAACTGCACCCGCTTCTCCTGTGACGGGCCTGTTACGGACCCGTTTGCGTGCTACGACCATACCTGTTGCATACAGTTGGCGGTAGATGTTTTGCAATGTGCGGCACGTTGGATGCTCTCTGTCCGGGTACCGTTCTGCATACACCCTGCAGGCTTCAGCTGCATTTCGTCGACACTCGCCATACATGAGTATCATCTCCGCCTTTTCAGAGTTCGAATACACCATGGTCACAGTTCCTGCAACACTACACTATCACAGACGTCTGGTAACACGGTGTACTACCGTTGGTCTGCGTGCGGAGACGAATGCAGAATAACAATAGCAGCAAGCTCTACAAGCGGACACTGCGACAGATAGACCAAACCACAACAGTGCACTACAGCCACACTGGTAAACACGGTCGTCATCGTAAACATGTCCCTGCAGATCCTGGTCGCCGACCGTGGCCCGTGTTTGTTACAACACGCAACTGAACGTCGGAGGTTTCAAGCGTCAACTTTAGGTTACAATATCTCCGGATGTAATCAACATTTTACAATGCAACAAACGGCACTGATTACGTATTTGTTTATATGTTCAGATGTGCTAACAAAACTAACGTGGTTCCATTTCCAAAAACGTAGGTTTGTGTTAAAAAACATACTTCCGTGCATTTTTGTACGGTTTGTATTAAACAATTACACTAGCCCCTCTCCTCACGTTGGGTCTGTGGAATCGGTTCGTCAGTATTTGATGTGGTTTACGAAATATATCCAGCGGTAACGTTAGGTGACTCACCCTGTATAGGTGCCAGCCCCAGCGTAGAACCAGTTCGACGAGGCCCAGCAACTGCAGCGTCCCCCTGAAGACGACGGCCAGATATATTGTGGAAGTATTGTCAACTTGATTTGAAGATCCAGCTGAAAACACAAGAATAGTATTAGGGAAAACTTTAGTTTTATATTACCCTTGGGTTGTTCCATCTTCCCTTGACTTTTTGTCACTTCCTCTGGACATCGTGTGAGTCGCTCTTGACCTTTCGTTGTGGTGATCGGAAAAAGCATTTCTCCAACGTTGCTCTCCACGGTGCCTCGACAGGACTACTATCAACCATCACGAAAATTTGTCATGAGTTACTGAGCTGTCGTACACTTATGTAATTGCAGTGTATAAGATCAGTACCCCACAATATCGCAATTTTAATGTCAGCACAGCTAAAGGTAAAAAAAATACTTACGCTAAATAATTGTAATAATTGTTGTTGCGCTACAAGAAAACATTATTTCACTCAGTCTTAACACAGGCGTTTATTTCTCCTTAGTATCGCACCTTACTATTACAACTACCTAAGTATCCGGCATTGCCCTGGTATGTATTTATATCGATAATATTAGTAGCTCTGTTTCTACTCCATCTCTCTGTACATCTCCTCTGCCCCCTCTCTGTCCATCTCCTCTTCTCAGTCCACCCTCTTGCCAATAGATTTCACAACAACTAAATAACAAATTTAAATATCATGATGCCTTGGCTGATGCGACAGTTTTAAGGCTTGAAAAGCGAAAATGTAGTAAGCGATAAAGTTTTCTCTTTCATCATTTTATAGGTGTTGTCAGCGAGAGAAATTTTCGTAACGCTTCGAAATTACCTGTAAAGTTTACTGCAGGTCAGTAAGTGCTCTCTTTCTCAGATTCTGGATAGCACTCAGAGTAGCTATACAACATGCGGAGTGTACATTATGTAACAAATAGTGAGAAAATATGGATTAAACCCATTGGTGGTAGTATAAGCATTGTATTCACTATTTTGAATCGTATCGCATTGACAAATGAATGCGTTTTCGTAACGATGACAAAGTTCAGTCGAAGACTAAATATGTTTTTTTTTTTTTTTTTTTTTTTGCAAAGAGTAATTTTTTCTAATTCCCGTAATATACCTCAAATCAATAACTATCTTGCACTTCACACTATCTGAAGTGGCCTATGTTCTTCCTCTGGATTCTAGCTATCCCCTTATCAAATATTATCGAAATCGGTTCAGTAGGTTAGTAATAATGAAGTCAAATGTCGTGCATGAGGTTGCAGTTATTCACGCATCTCGGTGTATATGACGTCATATATCCTGTAATGTGTGTCGTAAAATGACAAAATTTTGCACGTACATTCACTGCTGTATGTGAACACTGTGCGATAAATATGTCGCGGATATAGTTAGTAGTAAAGAAGAAACAATTTAAAATGTCATGCGTGGTGCAAAAATGAACAGCGAAAGTATAGTAAGCGATAAACATTTTTCAGTTCATCAATTTGCGGGTTGTCAGCGAGAAAAACTTTCATGAATGTTTAAAATTACCTGTCAAGTTTCTTGGAAGTCGCTAAGTGCTCTCGTTCTAAAATACTGGATGAATAAAATCTGTAATTTTCATCCATACCCTAACCTCTTTGGTAGGCAGGTGGTTCTGTCCAGATGATTAGTGATACGTGTACCAAGTTTGTTTCAAATCGGTCAGGGGTTTCGGAGGAGGTGTGGAACTTACATACATGAGGTGCCCATTGCTAGACTGACAAACCAGTGAACACCACATATAAATCCTTCTAGTAGTTTTGGAGTTAGAGTGTTCAGAGAGGTAGACAAATGGACAAAAAAGTTTTAGTAAAAATTAAAAACACCATATATTTTTCTTTCTCTCTCTCGTGACCAGGTTTTGATTAACTAAAGCTTGTAGAGTGCCACTAACATTTCTCAAGTTATCTGTGAAAACACCATGAAAATTCGTGTACCAGTTTTCGACACTTAGGGTTTTCAAAAACAAACATAAACGACAACATTTATATTGGTATTGGTAGATATATTCCCTACTATCTACAGGCACAGCCTGGAAATTTGCTCTTGAGTCAGCAGCTTGTCACTACTTTTATAAATATATGCGGACTGTCATGTGCTACGTTTTGGGTCCTAGAGACATGGCAGAGCTGCATCATGTGTTCCGATGCGTTGACCTTCCGTGTACTTACTGCCTGTCATTACCAGTCGCAAAAATGTTAATGTTTTTCTAACAGGGTTCATATTTTCTCTTAACTACACGAGAATACAGAGATTCTATTCCCCTCCATGTCTCTGCTGTCGAACAACACGGAGTAGGCACACATTTGAGAAGATCAGATTTCAAATCCTCGCCCAGCAACACCATTTTAGGTTTCCCGTGGTTTCCGGAAAATGCTTACGGTAAATTCTGGGATAGTTTCTTTAAAAATAATATAATCGATCTCTCTCTCGACATTTCCATCTCGTGTTCCATCTCCTATTATCTCGTTGTCGAGGGGACGTTGAAACCAAATGTTTTTTCCTTCAGTTTCTCTAACAGGTTTTACGTTCGTTACATATGTCAGTAGGATACATCTTCCCGTAGAAATGCGCAACAGGGTTGTCGCTTAGAAATATAAGGTCATAAAATAGCTCATGACTTTTTAGAGGTTGCAGCATTCTACTTTAGTCTTTCTGGCCCTGAGAAGATTGTACACGTCGCACTCTGTAGACAACACATTTCATAGTTATCCACTTCGCTAACACATTGCTTTTATAGCTAGAACTATGAACTACCTATATTTACACAAGTAAAATGCAGCCAGACTGAACAATCCCACACTTCCCTCGTTACACTTTTTCAACCAGTTGTACTACAAACGGCTTTAGAAATATGGCGTATAACAACATACCTTTACCGTAGATGTCTCGACAAGGTTGGTAGTAAATTTTTGTCGCATATGAGGCATTGACGTCATAAAGCTTTACGCTCTGGTTAATATATTAAACTATTGTTAATACGCTTGACTGTAGTATGAGTGACACGTGATCGAATGTACCTAAAGGACGCTGAGTGATTACTGCATTATTTTTATCCTCCCACTGTACTGTAAACAATGTTATATGCCTTAGCGCAGTTCATACATGACATCTCCAAATAAATCCAAACTGATATCGTATCTGCTTGACGCTACATTTTGTTATGCAAATTCAGAGATTTTGTTGGTGCTCTTCGCAGCAGAAGCTGAAAACAAATAAGATTCAGTGTGCTGAATATTTAATTTGCTTATCTGACTGCGTGAAAATTTAAATAAGAATGATTTAATTTGTGAATCTGTAGCATACGTTATGGAAATTGCTTAGTGAAGAATTCAACATGGACCACGCACACTGGTTGTATATATATAATTTTTTTTTATTCCAGTCTTTGATCACAATATCAGTTCTTATGACTATGACCGTTTTCAGTCAGTAATGACACCGTGGTGCAGAAAAGATCTGAGGATGGTCATTACTGACTAAAACCGATCATCGTGAAAAGATCTGATATTATGATCAAAGACTGGAATAAAAAAACATTTGATAGTATTGGATCACTGTTCATATATGCGACTACGTCGCAGCTGGTGAATATACAAGGTGTTACAAAAAGGTACGGCCAAACTTTCAGGAAACATTCCTCACACACAAATATGTTATGTGGACATGTACCCGGCAACGCTTAATTTCCATGTTAGAGCTCATTTTAGTTTCGTCAGTATGTACTGTACTTTCTCGATTCACCGCCAGTTGGCCCAATTTAAGGAAGGTAATGTTGAATTCGGTGCTTGTGTTGACATGCGACTCATTGCTCTACAGTACTAGCATCAAGCACATCAGTACGTAGCATCAACAGGTTAGTGATCATCACGAACGTGGTTTTGCAGTCAGTGCAATGTTTACAAATGCAGAGTTGGCAGATGCCCATTTAATGTATGGATTAGCACGGGTCAATAGCCGTGGCGCGGTACGTTTGTATCGAGACAGATTTCCAGAACGAAGGTGTCCCGACAGGAAGACGTTCAAAGCAAATGATCGATGTCTTAGGGAGCACGGAACATTCCAGCCTATGACTCGCGACTGGGGAAGACCTAGAACGACGAGGACACCTGCAATGGACGAGGCAATTCTTCGTGCAGTTGACGATAACCCTAATGTCAGCGTGAGAGAAGTTGCTGCTGTACAAGGTAACGTTGACCACGTCACGATATGGAGAGTGCTACGGGAGAACCAGTTGTTTCCGTACCATGTACAGCGTGTGCAGGCACTATCAGCAGCTGATTGGCCTCCACGGATACACTTCTGCGAATGGTCCATCCAAAAATGTGTCAATCCTCACTTCAGTGCAAATGTTCTCTTTACGGATGAGGCTTCATTCTAACGTGATCAAATTGTAAATTTTCACAATCAGCATGTGTGGCCTGACGAGAATCCGCACTCAATTGTGCAATAACGTCATCAACACAGATTTTCTGTGAACGTTTGGGCAGGCATTGTTGGTGTTGTCTTGATTGGGTACCACGTTCTTCCACCTACGCTCAATGGAGAACGTTATCATGATTTCATACGGGGTACTCTACCTGTGCTGCTACAACATGTGCCTTTACAAGTACGACACAACATGTGGTTCATGCACGATGGAGCTCCTGCACATTTCAGTCGAAGTGTTCGACGCTCCTCAACAACAGTTTCGGTGACCGATGGATTGGTAGAGGCGGACCAATTCCATGGCCTCCACGCTCTCCTGACCTCAACCCTCTTGACTTTCATTTATGGGGCCATTTGAAAGCTCTTGTCTACGCAACCCCGGTACCAAATGTAGAGACTCTTCGCGCTCGTATTGTGGACGGCTGTGATACAATACGCCATTCTCCAGGGTTGCGTCAGCGCATCAGGGATTCCATGTGACGGAGGGTGGATGCATGTATCCTCGCTAACGGAGGACATTTTGAACATTTCCTGTTACAAAGTGTTTGAAGTCACGCTGGTACGTTCTGTTGCTGTGTGTTTCCATTCCATGATCAATGTGATTTGAAGAGAAGCAATAAAATGAGCTCTAACATGGAAAGTAAGCTTTTCCGGACACATGTCCACATAACATATTTTCTTTCTTTGTGTGTGAGAAATGTTTCCTGAAAGTTTGGCCGTACCTTTTTGTAACACCCTTTATATATGACCGTGCGAACTCATTTTTTAGAAAAGCTTCTGTATCTGTCCACAAGAATCGATGTTGCTACCTAATAACCAACAACTCTCATCATTAGAAAGCTATCAGTGTACTACTTGGTTTACTTCATAAGGCGCAGATTGTAACTTAGAATCACTAGCATCACTAGGTATTCAAAACCACGTGAGACAAGAGCTATCTCCACAAAATATTTTCAAACGTTTCCAGAGTGGCTCAGTTTGGAAGAATCACTGCTCATCGGTGTGTCGGTAATATACGGAGAAACATCATTTGAACATTACAAGCTACTGTAAAACATACACAAACATCTGAAGAGACGAAACGGTTAAATAATGCAGTAATGGGAAACACACTACAATGTTCCAGGCAGCTCTGATGCTACCCATCAGTTCCGTTTCTGGTTCTTTGGGGTTTCATACAGCAGCGACATAAAGTGACAACATAAGAGAGAGATTCGTCTATCACATTGGATCACTGGCATAAATATCAAAATGGAATTGTTCACCATCGTGATGGAAAAAGTGCACTCGTGGCCGAAACATAGTACTCTCCATGAAATATAAATACGAGGATCCTCCTATAAGTAACGAACCACAATTTTTTCAGAAAAGAGATTTGTTTTATTCAAGATTCCAGTACACCATATTATTCCCCACTCTTTTGGCTACAAAAACCAGTTTGTCAGCATGATCTCCGTTCTATGCTACGGCCTTACATCACCTTACTGGTAGGGCCTGTATGCCGACAGGGTACCATTCTACTGGTCGACGTAGGAGCTAAAACCTTGCTGCATCAATAACACATCTATCATTCATGTACTGCTTCCCAGAGAGTATATTCTTCACTGGACCAAAGAGGTGGAAGTCCGAAGATGTGGGATCCGGCCTGCAGGATCCATGAGATACAATAGTCCAGCTCCTCTCATGAGCGAAGACTTGTCTGAGGACTTGCACTGTCACGGCGAAGGAGAAGTTCGTGTTCATTTTTGTGACGACGAACTTACAGACGTCGATTCTTCAATTTCGTGGTTGGTTCATTCGGGCAGGGGACCAAACAGCGAGGTCATCGGCCCCATCGGATTAGGGAAGGATGGCGAGTGAAGTCAGCCGTGCCCTTTCAAAGGAACCGTCTCGGCATTTGCCTGAAGCAATTTAGGGAAATCACGGAAAATATAAATCAGGATTGCCGGATGCGGGTTTGAACCGTCGTCCTCCCAAACCCGGACCTACTGTACTAATCAATGCGCCACCTCACTCGGTTCCAATTTCCTGAGGGTAGCGCAATAGATCGTTGCACTTAGGAGAGGACATCAAACAGAATAACCACTTCAGAATCCCTGAAGACAGACGCCATAACTTTACCGGCTGATGGCGCGTCTTTGACCGTCTTCTCCGGAGCAAATGTGGTGTGGCGTCACTCCATGTATTGCCGTTTTGTTTCCCGTTCCAAGTGACGACAGTTCGACAAAAAATTGTCACGATCCGCCTCGTAACGCACAAGCTATTCCTCACAGATGGTTCCCCGTTGCTCTTGATGGTCTTCTGCTAAGCGGCGAGGAGCCCAGCTGACGTACACTTTTCATTACCCCAAATGGTGATCGAGTATACCAGTAATACCAAAAGATACGTCCAGCTGAGCAGCGATGTATTTCATTGCGGTCCGTCGATAACCTCGTATGAGAATGTCCACACGTTACACCACTACGGAGTCACAGCTGCAGGCCGTGGTGGCCGAGCGGCTCAAAACTCTTCAGTCCGGAACCACGCGACTGCTACGATCGCAGGTTCAAATCCTGCTTCGGGCATGGATGTGTATGATGTCCTTAGGTTAGTTAGGTTTAAGTAGTCCTAAGTTCCAGGGTACTGATGATCTGAGATGTTAAGTCCCATAGTGCTCAGAGCCATTTCTTTAACTCAATTTCGTCTAGTCAGCTATTATTAATCACGTTTATGCCAACATTACTCTCAGTAATGGAATTAATTTTAAACGCTCGTGTACCTCTAATCGATCTACTACTGGAAACTCATTGCACTATTTTCTAGTACGTTGTTACTCACTTTCTACTACACCCAGTACACTTAAGATTGTATCACACTATTCCATGCCCGTTTATCATACTCAAAAGACGTGTCTCAGGGACCTTAGTGTTTCACTGGTTGGATGGCCGCTCGCAGCCCCCGCCTACGTTCGGTCACCGCGTCACACGTGCTGCCTCCATCCGTCTCGCCCACGCCTTCCCCACCTCCTACATGTCCATGCTGTTTCGCACCTGTGCTTCGTCTAGCCAACCGCTCTCCCTCATGTAGATTATGACGCGCTTCCAAATACCGTCAATAAACACCCCCAGGTGCCTGCATCTGAATGGTTAACAACGCGTTCAGGCGTTACCCTCCCTACAAATTCTGGAGAAACCAGCATTTGGTTAGGCCCTTGCAATCCCCTTTCCCACGTCCTCTAGATCGCCAGTTTTTCCCAGTGGCAGGAGACTTATCTCCTGACCCTGGCGTGCTTTCCCGGCTACCTGTTAGAGTGTATGATTTACCTGGACTCGTCAAACCAACATACAATGCCAGCGAAAATTGTCAGCGCGCCAGTGTTGCTTATTTGCGAGCTTCGCAGGGCAGTGGCTGCCCATCCCATTTCTATTACCAACACTGAGGTGACGGAAGTCATGAGCACCTCCTAATACAGTGTCGGAGCTCCTTTCGCCCAGCGTAGTGTAGCTACTCGTCAAGACATGGACTCAAAAAATCGCTCGAAGTCCACTGAAGAAATATGGAGCCATACCTTCCCTACAGCCGTGCATAATTGTGAAAGTTTTGTCGGTTCGGGATATTGAGTACAGGCTGATCTCTCGATTATGCCTTACAAATGTTCGATGGGATTCATGTCGCGGTGCCAAATCACTCGCCTGAGTCCAGAATGTTCTTCAAACCAGTCACGGACAACTGTTGTCCGGCGACAAGGTGCCTTGAAATCCATAAAAATTCTATCGCTGTTTGGGAACTTGAAGCGCATGAATGGCTGAAAATTGTCTACAAGTAGCAAAAGTTAACCATTTCCCGTCAATGACCCATTCAGTTTGATCATAGGACGCAGTGCATTCCACGTAAACACAACCCACACCATTATGAAGCCACCACCAGCTTGCACATTGCCTTATTGACAGCTTGAGTCCATGGTTTCGTGGGGTCTCCACCTCCCTTGAACCTTTTGTCGGCACTTACCAACTACAGTCGGGGTTCAAATGACCAGGCCATGGTTTTCCAGTCGTCGAGGGTTTAACCGATATGCTCTAGAGCCCAGGAGACGCGCTGCAGGCAGTGTTGTGCTTTTAGAACACTCGCATCTGTCATTTGCTGCTGTAGCCCTTTAACGCCAAATTTAGCCGCAGCTTCCCAACGGATATGTTCGTCGTACTTCCCACATTGATTTAAGCGGTTGTTTTACGCATTGTTGCTTGTCTGTTAGCACCGACAACTCCACGCAATCGCCACTGCTCTCGGTCGTTAAGTGAAGGCCTTCAGCCACTGCGTTGCCCATGATGACAGGTAATGCCTGAAATTTGGTATTCTCGGCACTCTCTTGACACTGTAGTTTTCGGAATATTGAATTCTCTCACTATTTCCGAAACGAATGTCCCGTGCTTCTAAAGTCCAACTACTAGTCAGCGTTCAAAGTCTGTTAATTTACGTCGTGCGACCATAATCACGTCGGAAACTTTTCACATGAATCACCTGAGTACAAATGATGGCTTCGGCGATGCACTGCCCATTTATACCTTGTCTACGCGATCTACAGAAAACGGCTCTGAGCACTATGGGACTTAACATCTATGGTCATCAGTCCCCTAGAACTTACAACTACTTAAACCTAACTAACCTAAGGACATCACACAACACCCAGCCATCACGAGGTAGAGAAAATCCCTGACCCCGCCGGGAATCGAACCCGGGAACCCGGGCGTGGGAAGCGAGAACGCTACCGCACGGCCACGAGATGCGGGCCGCGATCTACAGCCATTTGTGTATATGAATATCGTCAACCCATGACTTTGTCACCTCAGCGTACTTATTCAACTTAATCTCTAATTCACACCAATTGCTTCCTGTCGAATTCCAAAAGCGCCAGTTAATGCCAGTTAATTCTTCGCCCTTATGACGACACTGTCTCACAGAAATCCCTACGAGTATTACAATCACCTTTATAAAACTAAGTAGGGAGCCAAAGATCTGTTCCCAGGAGAGAGCGTGATAAAATGTTTATGGAAATGTTACCCACAGGGATCCATATGCGACCCAGCGTACCAAGATATAGAATTCAAACATAATTAGGAGGTTACAGGACAATGAGGCGTATGCAGGTATATAACATTAAGATTCTTCCGAAATAGTAACGTCTATCACTACATCTTGCACCTAAAAAGACGACCAACGCTTTGCAAAATGATAACAGGTTTAGAGATCCACACCTGAAAATACGTAACAGTTGCATGCAAAGGGAGTCTCGCAGTGAGTCTGTCACCAGACCCAATCTGTCATTTTAAATTAACGGCAGAGTTTTAGCGTGCTCTCGGAAGGGGCGAGCAAGAGAGGTGGTAATTCAAAGGATAATACAATTACATAAGCTTGACGTAACTCTGAAACGAGATAGCCTGAGAAAACTAAATTATTATAGCTCTTTTATTACAGCCTACAGGCGCACTCTTTCCACAAAGCTAATCGGTTTCGTTCCGTTACACAAAATCTTCGGAGCAACTCTAACTAAAGAGCAACGCATCAGTATCAAGTACTATTCAAATCGTCTATACATTCCTAAGCTAGTAACTCGTGGAGGCTGTTTAATGCACATGTGAATGGGAGCCTTGCAGCTACCGTTTACCTGAAGATGTTCTGTAATTCAACGAAAGCAAGTAGACATATCACGTTTGTAAAACTATTGATCGAGTGAAGAGTGTGACAATAAACTGAAAGAACAGATATTACAGGATGAGGTTCGGGAATTCAGTTGCAGACTTCCTGCATTATATGACAAATAAGTTGCTACGCATTCTGTTAAAGTGAAGATAGCTACTGCAATATTGCTGACAGAAAAAAACTACGCCAGTTAATGAATGAATCAGACTCTGTAGATAGAAGAATCAAGCGAAATTAAACAACTGAACTATATGATGTATACAAGAATATTCAGGACTAAGCGAAGCAAAATGTGCGCAGCTCCAAAATCGGGTGTTACCACTTAGTTGTTTACATTTAGTTGTTTACAACGAGTCGAATAACGCAGTGCTGTAGAGAAAGTGCATAGGAAAGGCAAAATATAATTCTGGTTTTAAAGCCTTTGGAGAAAAATTAAGTGGCTTTTTTTCCACACCAGTCAGCTTCCAAGTTTCAATAAATTATGTCGCAAGAAAGCATCTACACAGATTATTTTTGTTTTATAACGTGTTGCTACACGTACAGTACATGAAGCAAGCACGAAAATCTTCTGAGGCAGCTGGTAATGATACGGTGACCATAGGTACGATTATTGTTCCAGATTTCACAGACATCTTCTGTCTTTGATGTTAGTGATACAGATCTTAATGACTGCAAGCGAAAAATAATTCGACCAGTACCCAGAAATGATAACTCAAAATTATATGGTCTCTAAAGGCGGATAATGCCTTGGAGTACATTGTTCGTGGACAGCTGAAGAATTGCTTTAAAACTTGCAACACGCACGACATGCTACCTTTGTTAGTCAGGCTTCAGAAAACACCATATTACAGCAGCTGCAGTAATCCAAGAGACTAATGACATCGCTCATAAAATGGAAAACTTGAAGCGACCATTTTAACTCTTCCAGATGCCCGCAAGGCTTTTGATGGTGTTAATTTCGATAAAATACTCACTAAAATGAAACACCTGAATTTCTTAAGTAGTGTAATAATTTGGTTCGACACCTGCGATAAAAATTGATGTCAGCAGGTCATCTATGGTTCTGAGAAGTTGTCATGTGAAGATGTACACCCTGGAATCCCCTAAGGATCAGTGCGTCGTCGATTGCTTTTCTTGCTGCATATTATTACTATTTCAACTATGCTTTATTCCTGTGAATACCATTTATATGCTGACAACGTCAAATTGTATCTTACAGCCAATCATAAGAACATTGTTGTTGAAGTATCATACACGTCATATTTCTCCATCTCCTTATCCATTTCGCCGGTGCGACCCTGAAACAAAGTACCCTGTTAAACCCGACTGTAAACAGATGTTAGCAAGTACCCTCCATTTCCCTCATGATTATCAAAATTTTATCTCCTAACTAAACTTAAGAATGAAATAGAATTGTCTTTTAACACTTTCATTTTTAAAATTACAAAAGTCAAATGATACGTACTTTTTCTACATCTTTCATTAAATCTCGAATTAATGAATCGATCAGACAGTTGGTACTCCTTATTTATCATTGTATCACGAATGATAATTACAATTCCTTCACAGAAAAGAATGCTAACTATTTGCATTGAGGGTAGGTTCTTGTTACATGACATACTTCCTCTGCACCGCTCCTTACCCTACCAGAATTTGCTTCACCCACACCTTGCATCCCCATTTACAATCAATAAACCTAAAATGTGTACACCTTACTTACTGTTTGTGAATGACTTGATTGCTGGTCTTCTTACTTCTGAGATGACAGGAACTGAGAGACTTTAGGCTGCTAGTGATTTCTGTCTCACCACTGCTACTGACAACAGGGTCCTGCAACACTTTAGTAGGCATTACGTAGTTACTATCGTGTTGTGCTGTCAACTAGCTGAGAAAACTACGTAGAACTCGGAGAAGGCATTTTCATAACATATTTCAGCGTATGTGACGAATATGTCATTGATCCATCGCTCACAGTACGTGTGTAATAAATGAATGTGTGAGAAAGATGTTCGCCATATTTTCGTTTCTTACGCTCTAACTTCTGGCCTGTAATTGAAGAAGTGTCATGATGATCTCTCCATTGCCAAAAGATTCCGGAATAGTCCCCCATTCGGATCTCCGGGAGGGGACTGCTAAGGGGGAGGTTACCATGAGAAAAAGATTGAATAATCAACGAAAGGATAACGTTCTACGAGTCGGGGCGTGGAATGTCAGAAGCTTGAAAGTGGTAGGGAAACTAGAAAATCTGAAAAGGGAAATGCAAAGGCTCAATCTAGATATAGTAGTGGTCAGTGAAGTGAAGTGGAAGGAAGACAAGGATTTCTGGTCAGATGAGTATCGGGTAATATCAACAGCAGCAGAAAATGGTATAACAGGAGTAGGATTCGCTATGAATAGGAAGGTAGGGCAGAGGGTGTGTTACTGTGAACAGTTCAGTGACCGGGTTGCTCTAATCAGAATCGACAGAAGACCAACACCGATAACGATAGTTCAGGTATACATGCCGACGTCGCAAGCTGAAGATGAACAGACAGAGAAAGTGTATGAGGATATTGAAAGGGTAATTCAGTATGTAAAGGGGGACGAAAATCTAATAGTCATGGGCGACTGGAATGCAGTTGTAGGGGAAGGAGTAGAAGAAAAGGTTACAGGAGAATATGGGCTTGGGACAAGGAATGAAAGTGGAGAAAGACTAATTGAGTTCTGTAACAAGTTTCAGCTAATAATAGCGAATACCCTGTTCAAGAATCACAAGAGGAGGAGGTATACTTGGAAAAGGCCGGGAGATACGGGAAGATTTCAATTAGATTACATCATGGTCAGACAGAGATTCCGAAATCAGATACTGGATTGTAAAGCGTACCCAGGAGCAGATATACACTCAGATCACAATATAGTAGTGATGAAGAGTAGGCTGAAGTTCAAGACATTAGTCAGGAAGAATCAATACGCAAAGAAGTGGGATACGGAAGTACTAAGGAATGACGAGATACGTTTGAAGTTCTCTAACGCTATAGATACAGCAATAAGGAATAGCGCAGTAGGCAGTTCAGTTGAAGAGGAATGGACATCTCTAAAAAGGGCCATCACAGAAGTTGGGAAGGAAAACATAGGTACAAAGAAGGTAGCTGCGAAGAAACCATGGGTAACAGAAGAAATACTTCAGTTGATTAATGAAAGGAGGGAGTACAAACATGTCCCGGGAAAATCAGGAATACAGAAATACAAGTCGCTGAGGAATGAAATAAATAGGAAGAGCAGGGAAGCTAGGACGAAATGGCTGCAGGAAAAATGTGAAGACATCGAAAAACATATGATTGTCGGAAGGACAGACTCAGCATACAGGAAAGTCAAAACAACCTTTGGTGACATTAAAAGCAACGGTGGTAACATTAAGAGTGCAACGGGAATTCCACTACTAAATGCAGAGGAGAGAGCAGATAGGTGGAAAGAATACATTGAAAGCCTCTATGAGGGTGAAGATTTGTCTGATGTGATAGAAGAAGAAACAGGAGTCGATTTACAAGAGATAGGGGATCCAGTATTAGAATCGGATTTTAAAAGAGCTTTGGAGGACTTACGGTCAAATAAGGCAGTAGGGATAGATAACATTCCATAAGAATTTCTAAAATCATTGGGGGAAGTGGCAACAAAACGACTATTCACGTTGGTGTGTAGAATATATGAGTCTGGCGATATACCATCTGACTTTCGGAAAAGCATCATCCACACAATTCCGAAGACGGCAAGAGCTGACAAGTGCGAGAATTATCGCACAATCAGCTTAACAGCTCATGCATCGAAGCTGCTTACAAGAATAATATACAGAAGAATGGAAAAGAAAATTGAGAATGCGCTAGGTGACGATCAGTTTGGCTGTAGGAAAAGTAAAGGGACGAGAGAGGCAATTCTGACGTTACGGCTAATAATGGAAGCAAGGCTAAAGAAAATTCAAGACACTTTCATAGGATTTGTCAACCTATATATAAAATGGTGCAAGCTGTTCGAGATTCTGAAAAAAGTGGGGTAAGCTATAGGGAGAGACGGGTCATATACAATATGTACAACAACCAAGAGGGAATAATAAGAGTGGACGATCAAGAACGAAGTGCTTGTTTTAAGAAGGGTGTAAGACAAGGCTGTAGCCTTTCGCCCCTACTCTTCAATCTGTACATCGAGGAAGCAATGATGGAAATAGAAGAAAGGTTCAGGAGTGGAATTAAAATACAAGGTGAAAGGATATCAATGATACGATTCGGTGATGACATTGCTATCCTGAGTCAAAGTGAAGAAGAATTAAATGATCTGCTGAGCGGAATGAACAGTCTAATGAGTACACAGTATGGTTTGAGAGTAAATCGGAGAAAGGCGAAGGTAATGAGAAGTAGTAGAAATGAGAACAGCGAGAAACTTAACATCAGGATTGATGGTCACGAAGTCAATGAAGTTAAGGAATTCTGCTACCTAGGCAGTAAAATAACCAATGACGGACGGAGCAAGGAGGACATCAAAAGCAGACTCGCTATAGCAAAAAAGGCATTTCTGACCAAGAGAAGTCTACTAATATCAAATACCGGCCTTAATTTGAGGAAGAAATTTCTGAGGATGTACGTCTGGAGTACAGCATTGTATGGTAGTGAAACATGGACTGTGGGAAAACCGTAACAGAAGAGAATCGAAGCATTTGAGATGTGGTTCTATAGACGAATGTTGAAAATTACGTGGACTGATAAGGTAAGGAATGAGGAGGTTCTACGCAGAATCGGAGAGGAAAAGAATGTGTGGAAAACACTGATAAGGAGAAGGGACAGGATGATAGGACATCTGCTAAGACATGAAGGAATGACTTCCATGGTACTAGAGGGAGCTGTAGAGGGCAAAAACTGTAGAGGAAGACAGAGACTGGAATACGTCAAGGAAATAATTGAGGACATAGGTTGCAAGTGCTACTCTGTGATGAAGAGGTTAGCAAAGGAAAGGAATTCGTGGCGGGCCGCATCAAACCAGTCAGTAGACTGATGACCAAAAAAAAAAAAACTTCCACCACACTGTGTCAGGACTGACTGCTAGTATTTGGAAAAAAATAATTCGTGATAACGTATGTAATCAGTTAATTACAGAATTTTTGTATAGCCACCTCGGCTGCATAAAATAGTTTTCAAGTTGACCATGGTTTCGACAAAACTAAAGCGGTCTTCATCATGTAACGAGAATTATACCTATAATAATTTTTTTTTATAAATTTATATAAATTAATAATAGCAATGTGTTGAATTTCTTTTTCGATTCTTTTCGTGTCATGTTAAAGAAACTGTGAGCAACTTTTGAAACGAATATTATTATTTATGTTAGATTTCAAATAATGTGGTAATCAAAGGAAAGTGTATTTGATGTTAAAACTATTGTAAGATGTGAAAATTGTAATTTATACACTTGGTCCATACGTAGGTAATGCATTAGGATATGTGTAGTAGAAAACCTGTGGTGAATACCCTACCTGTAGGGGAGCGGGAAAAGGTGGAGGCAAGCGAGGCGGGAAAACGCACACTGGCGCGTTTCGGCACAACGGGCTCAGTAACACACAGTGGGAGGCGAGCACCAGTCGGAAGTACACGTACTGTACCGAGGAGGCTACCCAGGAAAAGCGAATTCCATTGAGCCTCGGATGAACCGATTCCGACGACTACTTGGCATGGCTATATTCTGAGGCACAAAATTGGAAAAATTACGACGCTACGAAGATGGAAAGTGCCGATATTGTGTGAGCCTTAGCCGTGCTTGTATGTGTGCCGTGCTGCCCGCTATCTCGCTGCCCGCCATCCGCCGCACCGACTTGCACAGGTCAAACATTTATTTCATCTTTAGAAGTGTATCTGTGTGGACCAGTGTCGAAACTGTTTCTAACGGTTCAATAATAACGTGACTTTTACCAGAATTGCTTTAGCCATGACTTATCCTGATCACTGACCTAGATAGGATCCTTACCTCATATTGTGCAATCCGAGTATCCTGAACTGAAAGTTTAATGTTAGTGTTAATGAAAATTATCAGCAGATTAATCTATGCCATAAAGGGATCTAAAGTTCTGTGTGTTGTTGCAAATGTTGGTAAAGAACAAAAGATTTTTTTTGAATTAAGTTAGCGATGTTATTTAATTAATTTCAGACAGAAATAATGACAGTTAAATTATTCAGAAGTAAGACAAAAGGGTAGTTATCCATAGATTGGTAATTTTGAGTGTTAATTTGCCTTCAGTACTTAACAGTTTCAGTATAACGACTATAACAGTTTCAGGCCCCCCCCCCCCCCTTCTCTTGTCCATTCTTTCAAACCTTGAAATGTGTTGATCAGATTTGACCAGTAAAGCTAAATTCTATATTAATCCTAAATGTATTAGTGTTTTTCCATCATTCATAGTGATATTGTGTGTGTACTTTCAAGATTGTCGACGCTAGGGCAATCTATGCCCGATTTCAGTCCGCTCAACATACAAAATGCAGTTAGTAGTAATCATTACTGTGTGGTGTTGTGTAAATGTAGCTCGTCCAAATTAATACAAAAAGAGAAAACTTTAGTTCAGTGGATTTTTCGGGTTCCAAACTTTGCCATTTAACGCATCATTACTACGTGTTACTATGCTTGTACATGCACCCACTTGTACAAGGAAAAACTCACTAATTGCCTAAGTAGGCTGGCGACCGAATTGTTAATTATAGGTAGCACCTACTGTGTGTACTTCTTGTCCATGCGAAAGAGCAATTATACTTTACATTTACCTGATGCATCACTGTAGTTATTGACTGAGAATAAGTCCGATCTTGCTCCTATTAGGTACACGCGGTCAACTAATGTACTAAAATCCTTGTTTATAAGGTGAAGCCCGTGAACTTATTACAGTACAGGCTTTATATAGCTAACCTACGTCCGAGTAGGACGGTAGTGTTACTAGTGGCTTCCCGGTGACAGGACATCCATCTGTTGTCGGTTACAAATTAATGTAAATACCGAACAGTGGATGTTCAGTGGCACGAATTGCAATAAGAGTCAGTAAAATAAACTGCAGTGTGAGTCAAGTATAATAGTGTGGTGTAGTTGGCATTTAGTATGGACAGAAACGTAGACGGGGTAGATGCGCCAAGCGAAATGGAGAATACGGCTGGCAGTAGCCGGAGTTTACGCGGCCAGATAACAGATGGCGTTAGCGAAAGACAGTTGGCGTACATACAATACCACGAACATGTCAATGAACAGATTGAAAGGTTGAGATCGCCTCGGACACAGCAAGGGACAAAACAGGAAGCAGAGGGTGACTTTGTAGATGATAGTGGGTATGTGAATGAATCCACTGACATGTTTGAGTCTCCACAGATAAAGAAAGAACCGAAAGAAGCTTTTGAAGTAGGATCGGAAGACACCGATTCCGTAGAACAAAACAGCGTGAAAATTTTAAGCATAAACGATTTATTTGAACAATTAACCAAACAAATTTCAGGGCAGAGTGAGCAGATCAAAACACAGAATGAGCAGCTTAAAACACACGTTGACGAGCAGCTCAAAACACAGGGACACCAGCTCAAAACACACGTTAACGAGCAACTCAAAACACAGGTGGATCAAATTAAAGCACAGGTCGAAGGACAGGGAATTAAAATTAGTAAACAGATAGAACAGGTAGAACAAAAAGTGGGTAATTTAAGTTCTGTGGTAAATACTCTGAAATTTGAAATTGATGTTATTAACAAAAATATGGATACTATGCAGGAGGAAATTGGAAACATTAATAGTAGATTTGATGTTGAAATTCTCAACATTCAAGAGAAAGTAGAACCTCTGGTGGAAACTAAGGTAGACGAAAAAGTTTTCGGTCTTAAAACTGAGGTCGTAAACAAATGTCAACATGGGATATCGCAATTGAAAAAGGTAGTTTTGGACACTGAAAGTGATTTAAGTAAAAAAGTAACCGAATGTGTTCACAATTGTGAACAAAATACTACGAAAATTCAAGGCAAAATTTTCGATCTGGAGAGCAAAATTAAAGATAGGCCTGGTGTTGTCTGTAATGGCACACCAATTACGAAGCTGTTAGAAGGCGAGGAACGCTTCGATCCAGCCAAGAAACATAACGGGTGGCATCCGTTAGATTTTATTAAAAATTGCGAGAGAGTATTTCCTGAGCACTTGTCTGATCAGGAAAAGATAAACGTTGTAATTAGCGCCTTAGCGGGTGATGCTAAGCGCTGGGGAATAAATTTAAATACCGAACAAATGACGTTCGAAGAATTTAGGCAAAGATTTACGGAAGAATATTGGTCTGAACAAAAGCAGGACCGTTTATGGCGGGAGTTCATCATGTCCAAACAGCATGATAACAGGGGCAGGAACTCTTTGAAAGATTTCTGCGAGTATTGGTACCGGAAATTAACGCATTTAAGAGGTCGAAGATCAGATTCAGAAATTATCTGGGAGTTATATAAAAAACTTCCAGAAGATTCAAAGAGGTATGTAGGAAGCAATCATAGCAGCTTCCAAGCATTTCTCGAAAGAGTCGAAGACGAAGATCATTGGCGCGAAAGTCGTGCCAATTATCAAAAATTTGGTAACCATACTAACCGACGCCATGACGAACGAAACGATGGCGATGGATTTCGCGTCAATGTAATACAAAGAGGCAGAGGAAGAGGCAGAGGAAATAATCCAGGTCGCGGTAGAGGGTATACCGCGCAAAACAATAACGACGTGGGAAACTAATTTCCGCGAACGTTGCGGGCCAAACGGAAGCGGACAATACATACCGGCCCCGATTCAAGGAAAGATACCGGACCGACCGTAATGTAATAAGACAGGCTAGGGACGAGCATGGAATGCCGCGACGTGTTGTGGCGAAACAAGCGTCAGGTGCGAGCCAGAATGAATCATCGCTGCCGCACAGAGCGCTACATGTTAACAGGCGAGTGGAGCATCAGAGGGCAACGGCCCAGCCTAGCAGAACACCTGTTCGGAAAGAAGCCGCTAGCAATACGGCAGCAGTAGATACGAACATAGCCGTCAGAGCTAAAGAAAATTTTACGAGTGATAATTCCGTGGCAAAGGAAACAATAATTGAAACTGTGAATACACAGAGAGGTGCAGTTAGCAGTGTTTGCAATGAGATAAAAGGCGAGGATGAACTAGCAGGAGTAACTGATTGGCGTGTGCAGATCGATAATCTGTACAAGGGCCTAAAGCAATGTGAGTGGGAGGATTTTAAGAAGGAGTATGAGGCGAAGAAATTAGTTGGTGGAAAGAGAGATAGTAGGCACGTCCATGAAGTGACGTGGCCCAAATTTGAAGAGGGGAGAATAAATAGCGCCGCGCAAAGTACGCGTGCTGCCGATAGGAGGAAGGTTAATGATAGGAAGGATTTGGAGAATGAAATCCTCAGCATTGACGAAGAAATAACTTCTGCTAACAGTCCGCCAATAGTACAAGTTGCTACCGAGAGGCACCGTGGAGAAGGGGTAGATGATTACCTGAAAGTAATTAAAGTCCACGAGGATTACACCGGATATGAAGTCACAGTGAATGTGAATAAAGCTGAGGATGAGGCCGTTTTGCCAAAAGAGGAGATTGAATTAAAATCTAAGCCTGACGACAATACAGAGGAAGAACTTAGTGCCTGTCTCAGAAAAGCTTTTATGTTAGAACCTGAAAGCGATCCGGAATGGTCGGATTCCGACGATAGTTCAGATGATGAAAGATACACAAATACAGACGAAAATGAATGTACTAACTCTCCCTATTGTGCAAAAGTAGCGTACTTAAGTGAATCTGATGTTGAGGAAAAGAGTAGTGATGACTCTAGTGAAGATGAATTTTCAGGTGTAAAGGAAAATGAATATACTTTTACTGAAAGAGGGTATGAGAAAATCAGTGAAAATAATAGGGATGCAGTTAATTGCGATATTGTACCTAAGGATGAAGGAACTTCAAACCAAAATCCAGACGTTGAAACAGAACAAAGAAAGAAAGAACCACCGGACGACTCAGGGTTTATTTCGCGAAGAGTTCAGGTAATCAATAACTTTGAACTTCCGGAACCCAAGAAACCGCCAGATATATGTGAAGTGAATGTTAAAAGCATATCTTGGGACGATGTTATTGTCGACCCGGATTTGCTCAAGGAAGACCACGGTAATGAAAAACATTCGACGGTTAAACAAACTATAATACCAATTGAAATTTATAACGTGGAATTGCAAGTACTTCTTGATACTGGGTCTCAGATAAGTGCAATTTCTCAGTCATTTTTCGAACATATTTGTGATAAGCCTGGGCTAGTAATTATGTCAGTGACAGGTGTAAAAATTGTTGGTGCAACTGGTAAGGCTAGCAAGCCGGTAAAGAACCAGATTTTGGTTGAATTTAGTATAAAAGGACAAAACTTTGAACATGATTTCTTGGTTGTGCCAGACTTGAGTACTGAAATGATTTTGGGGATAGATTGGTTGGATAAAGAAAAGGTTATTATTGACTGTAGCCAGGGAGTGATCAAAATAAATAGTACATTTAGGAATTTGGAATTAAATTTTGAGGAAAGTGGGAAAGTGTTTGATTCAGAAGTCGATTCTTTGTTGTTAGAGATCGACCAAGGGAATGATGGGTTGACAAACAAGTACGAGGTGCACCATGTCAAGAGAATATTAAATGAGAGTGACGAGCAGGGGCAGGAATTTAAGGGAATGGTGGATAATTTAGAGGGAATATCTCCCGTACAGAAAGCAGAATTACTTGAAATTTTAGATAGTAACCGCCCCGTATTTTCGGACAAACCTGGCCTAGCTAAGAATTTTGAATACCAGATTGAGACCATAGAGCATAAACCTTTCTTCGTAAGACCGTTTTCGATACCCATATCAAAGAGGCAGGCTGTTCAAGTGGAAATAGATAAAATGATAGAGTGGGGGGTAATCGAACGAAGTAGCAGCGAGTATAATAGTCCCCTTATCATAGTGAACAAAAGGGATGGGGGAGTGAGAGTAGTTATCGACGCCAGGACTTTGAACAAAATTGTAAAGAAGGAAATAGACAGACCTGAAAATCTGGACGAAATGCTCCTAAAATTTTATAACGTGAAGTATTTAACCAGTCTGGATATGACAGCCGGATACTGGCAAATCCCATTAAGTAAAGAATCCCGTAAATATACCGCTTTTCTATTCGCCGGGAAATGCTATCAGTATAAAGTAGTGCCGTTTGGGCTTAGCACTTCTGTGGCAGTATTTATTAGGGCACTGGACTTTGTGTTAGGGAGAGAACTGAGTTCCCGGCTAACCATTTATGTAGACGATTTACTGATTGCTACAGAAGCATGGCAAGAGCATTGCGAGTTGTTGCGGAAAGTTTTTGTTGCTCTACAAGCAGGGGGCATGACGCTTAAGTGGAAGAAATGTGAATTTGTGAAATCGGAAATAAAGTTTCTGGGGCACATTATTACCACAAACGGCATTGGCAAGGATCCGGAAAAGTTAAGTGCAATATCAGGATGTCCGGCTCCTAGAAATAGAAAACAGTTGAAAGCCTTTTTAGGTTTATGTGGGTTCTATAGAAAGTTCGTCAAGGGGCAAGTTTTTAATAGTCCTCATCTGAATAATTTACTTAAGAAAAATAGTGCTTTTGTGTGGACTGAAGGGTGCATGAGAGATTTTGAAAAATTGAAGAACGAACTTTTGAATGACAATATTTTGAATCACCCCATACTATCAGAACCTTTCCATATGAGTACTGACAGCAGTGCTTATGGAATTGGTATAGAAGTTTTCCAAGAAATCTGTAATGACAAAGAAATCGAACACAGGACTATCGCATTTGCAAGTAGAACTCTAACAAAATACGAGAGGAACTACACTATTTCGGAAAAGGAAGCTTTAGCCATTATATGGGGACTAAAGAAATTTAGAAATTATCTGTGGGGCCATAAGCTCATCATACATACTGACCACAAAGCTTTAACTTTTCTTAAAGATTGCCGTTTACTTAATGGTAGGCTGACTCGTTGGGCTTTGTACCTACAACAATTTGATTACGATATTTGCTATGTTAAAGGTACTGAGAATTATGTGGCAGATGCTTTATCTCGATTGCCTAATGGTATGAGTGAAGTGCCAAATGAAAATGGTGAAGTGGGTACTTCTCAGGTAAGGTATATGAAAGAGGTTTCAGGAAAGAGGAAAATTGAGCAGATATGTAAAAATATGAGATACCATCAGAATGAGGATTCAACCTGGAAATCAGTGAAGGTAAATTTTGACAGTGTATAGTATCCTCAAATTAAGAAATATTACAAAATATTTAAAGGCATTTTATATAGGAGGAAAGATTTAGCCACTGAGGAATGGAGAGTATGTTGGCCACACCAGTTTGACACTGATGTCATAGATTATTTTCATTTAGCGTTGGGCCCTAGTGGGCCAAAGAAGTGTTTGGATAAATTGAATAATGTAGTAGTGATTACTGGTAGTATAAGTAAGAAGGTAAAGGAATGAATTAAGTCATGTGATGTCTGTCAAAAAGCCAAAGCGCCGAACAAAACTAGTAAGGGACCAATGCAAAGTACGTTGCCTGAAGACACCCTAGACTTATTATCGGTAGATTTATATGGTCCCCTCCCAAAGACTTCGGGGAATTGTGCATATATTTTGGTGATATTGGAAGTATTTTCAAAATTTGTGAAATTATACCCCTTGAAAAAAGCAACAGCAAAAGCTGTATTTAATAGGATGGTCGAATACTTTAGGACCATCGGGAAACCCAAAGCAGTACTATCTGACAATGGACCCCAGTTCATATCCAAAATTTGGAAAGAAGGAATGGAGAGAAATGGTGTGGAGGTTAAATATATCTCAGCTTATCATCCTGCTAGCAACCCGGTTGAAAGGTACATGCGAGAAATCGGGAGATTGTGTAGGACATACTGCAGTCACAATCATAGAGCCTGGGGCAGGTTTATATCGGATTTTGAGAATGCCATGAACACATTACATCATGAAACTACAGGATTCCCACCGGAAGAAATGTTGTTAGGCAGAAGTAGTAAAAGTTTAATTGAAGAAAAACTAGAGTTTCCACCTTGTACAAGTTTGGGATTGGATCAAAAGAAAGAACTGGTGATAAAAAGGGCAAAGCAAAAAGCTGAATCTAGATCTAAAAGACACAACAAAAATTTAAAAGTTTCAAAATTTAAAATTGGAGATTATGTTCTTTTAAAAACCCACGAAAAGTCTAGTGAACTAAACCATGAAATTTCAAAATTTAAATATATTTATAATGGACCATATATAATACAGAATATTCCACATGACAATGCTTACTACCTGATCTACCCAAAATCCAAAAGACCTTTAGGTGTAAGAAATATTGTGGACCTGAAACTGTATGTTCCTAGGAACGAGTAAATGTGCTGTATCTTATGCTGAACCCAAGTTATTCTAAATGTATCTAATCTTTGTAAATGTCTGTATACCCTTGAGAGTATGCTAATGTAGTTATGTGAGTTTCAGATTACCAATTGTACTGTAACTGTAAAAATGTATGGAGAAAAGGACTGAAAAGAAAGGATAAATGCTATCAGCCAGATAAAAGATGGGACTGTCAAAATGAAAATGGGCAGTGTATGAACCATAATATGAAGGACTGCCAAATACCAATGAGGGCAGATAAATAATCGATGGAAAATTGTAAATGTGATCCAGGAGATGTCACAATATGAAGTGAAAAGGACTGCCTAAATCCGCATAATAGGCAGCAAATATGTGTAGTTAATTTTCTGAATATATGTGTGTGTGTTTTGTTTAGTAAGTAAGAAAATGGACTGCTATTCAAAGCATGCAGCGATAAATTATCTTATAGTGTATACAAAATATGCAATTGTTTTTGTAGTTAAATGTTTGTATTCCAGAATTTTAAATTATTTCTTTGAGAAATTTAGAGAGAATAAGTAAATTGCTATTTTAGTGATGTTATGATGGGAAGTTGGACTGTGCAAAAGGCACTTGAGTAAATGACAAGTAGTTATTCTTGAAGTGTTTAAAAAGTGTGAACCTATATACAGTGAGTAAAAGGAAATATGTAGTGTAAATCTTTTTGGGCAATTAAGTAAAGATTCGGAGCCACTGTATAATTGTAAGATTTAGTGTTCCCATAAAATTTGGACTTAAGAAAATTTTTTGGAAACAGGGGCATGTGTAACGAGAATTATACCTATAATAATTTTTTTTATAAATTTATATAAATTAATAATAGCAATGTGTTGAATTTCTTTTTCGATTCTTTTCGTGTCATGTTAAAGAAACTGTGAGCAACTTTTAAAACGAATATTATTATTTATGTTAGATTTCAAATAATGTGGTAATCAAAGGAAAGTGTATTTGATGTTAAAACTATTGTAAGATGTGAAAATTGTAATTTATACACTTGGTCCATACGTAGGTAATGCATTAGGATATGTGTAGTAGAAAACCTGTGGTGAATACCCTACCTGTAGGGGAGCGGGAAAAGGTGGAGGCAAGCGAGGCGGGAAAACGCACACTGGCGCGTTTCGGCACAACGGGCTCAGTAACACACAGTGGGAGGCGAGCACCAGTCGGAAGTACACGTACAGTACCGAGGAGGCTACCCAGGAAAAGTGAATTCCATTGAGCCTCGGATGAACCGATTCCGACGACTACTTGGCATGGCTATATTCTGAGGCACAAAATTGGAAAAATTACGACGCTACGAAGATGGAAAGTGCCGATATTGTGTGAGCCTTAGCCGTGCTTGTATGTGTGCCGTGCTGCCCGCTATCTCGCTGCCCGCCATCCGCCGCACCGACTTGCACAGGTCAAACATTTATTTCATCTTTAGAAGTGTATCTGTGTGGACCAGTGTCGAAACTGTTTCTAACGGTTCAATAATAACGTGACTTTTACCAGAATTGCTTTAGCCATGACTTATCCTGATCACTGACCTAGATAGGATCCTTACCTCGTATTGTGCAATCCGAGTATCCTGAACTGAAAGTTTAATGTTAGTGTTAATGAAAATTATCAGCAGATTAATCTATGCCATAAAGGGATCTAAAGTTCTGTGTGTTGTTGCAAATGTTGGTAAAGAACAAAAGATTTTTTTTGAATTAAGTTAGCGATGTTATTTAATTAATTTCAGACAGAAATAATGACAGTTAAATTATTCAGAAGTAAGACAAAAGGGTAGTTATCCATAGATTGGTAATTTTGAGTGTTAATTTGCCTTCAGTACTTAACAGTTTCAGTATAACGACTATAACAGTTTCAGGCGCCCCCCCCCCCCCCCCTTCTCTTGTCCATTCTTTCAAACCTTGAAATGTGTTGATCAGATTTGACCAGTAAAGCTAAATTCTATATTAATCCTAAATGTATTAGTGTTTTTCCATCATTCATAGTGATTGTGTGTGTACTTTCAAGATTGTCGACGCTAGGGCAATCTATGCCCGATTTCAGTCCGCTCAACATACAAAATGCAGTTAGTAGTAATCATTACTGTGTGGTGTTGTGTAAATGTAGATCGTCCAAATTAATACAAAAAGAGAAAACTTTAGTTCAGTGGATTTTTCGGGTTCCAAACTTTGCCATATAACGCATCATTACTACGTGTTACTATGCTTGTACATGCACCCACTTGTACAAGGAAAAACTCACTAATTGCATAAGTAGGCTGGCGACCGAATTGTTAATTATAGGTAGCACCTACTGTGTGTACTTCTTGTCCATGCGAAAGAACAATTATACTTTACATTTACCTGATGCATCACTGTAGTTATTGACTGAGAATAAGTCCGATCTTGCTTCTATTAGGTACACGCGGTCAACTAATGTACTAAAATCCTTGTTTATAAGGTGAAGCCCGTGAACTTATTACAGTACAGGCTTTATATAGCTAACCTACGTCCGAGTAGGACGGTAGTGTTACAATCAGAATGAAAATTACATAGGATTTCATGTAATCACACCATAGGTGAAAAACATCTGAGCAAAAATGCTCTTGTGTAACTGAAAATATCACAAAATGTTTTTCACCTATGGTGGTATTACATGTAACACTATATAATTTTCATTCTGACGAAGACCGCCTTAGTGCTGTCGAAACCGTGGTCAATCTGACAACAATTTTATGTAGACGATGTGACTATACATACATTCTGTACACATACATTCTCATTGAGTTAACACACGGTTACTGGACTTCAGCCAATAACAATGTTTAATATTTATGTAAGCAGTGTTACAATCTTACGATAGAGTGATAATAGAATTAACATTTTAAATAAGGTAATTTTTGTTTGATGACCTGAACACAATGGAACTGGTTTTTTTTTGTTTTTTTTTTTTTTTTTTTACCTCTCAGAAAATTACATTTCACCTCTCAGTGGGTAATTACCCACAGATTTGGAACTACTGTTCTAAACATTGTCTTATTGAGAACCACTCAACGTTCTATCGGACATCAATTCTTTATCAGGTATCACCGCCGTAGCTTCCTTCTCGGCATTCCGTAGTCGGTTTGCTTTAGGCCAGAAGAGAGCTCTATATCTGTCCTAACTTATACATCCTTTTCTCAACCCTTCCTGTTTACATTTTCTTCCACCTGTGTCATTCAATAATGTTAGCTAAGTTTCCCACTCCTGTTCTACCTTATATACCCTTCACCTTCTGTAGTGCTCTAATGTATTTCTGTTAAATGTAAACACCATCGACAAGAACATAATCAGGAAACTGGATAACACAATGTTAATAAGACAGTCGTTTCATAAACTCTATGTACTGATTACCATACGTTATCTTCATCATCTTTATTATTATTATTATTATTATTATTATTATTTCTTCGCTACGTGTATTGAACTTTTCACTCACTGCGGATGACAAGTTAGATAGGTGTAAGAGTTGGCCTGAAAGCCATAATCTATCCATGTGATATAAATCTAAAAAAATAAATAAGTACAGAACCAGTTCTGCGAAAATGAGTAGTGACGTGAAGATCTACGTAACAGTAAAGATGATATCAGAAATAACGGCAAAGCGGAATTTAATCTTCTGTGGAGATTTCCATCAAATGAACATGAACATGGTAACGAAAAAAAATTTTCTAGACTTCTGAAAAAAGAAATATATAGGCAACAGAATATGGAAATAAGAAAAGAACTAGAAAGAAACAGCATCAAAGACTCGGAAAATAAACCTTTGTGAGAATAAAATACTAAATTTAGAAAGCTTTAAATGGCGAAGAAACAAGAAACGGAAGCGACAGGGACAGAAGAGAGGAAAATAGAACGTGTGAAGGAGACAAAAGCGTACTGGGAAAGTAGTAAACAATTAGAAAAGAAGAGGAATTGAGGTTTTATATGATCCTAGACGATCGGTCTGAGGAAAAAGTGTGGTTTATTTAGAAGAACAAGCTTAACTAAATTCATGTGGCAACGTGCTTGTGCGCGAGTTCGTAGTCTTCTGATAATAACACTGGCATACACTTTTCATTGGGTGCAGCTTGGCATATACTTTTATATGAGGAAGATAACGGCGACATTGGTTAAAGAGAGATGAATGTCTGTAGAATATTCCAGGTTATTATAAGAATACGGGTCTCAAAATGAGGATATATTCCATTTCAGGCCGCCGTAAAATATTGAGTTGATGCTAAGGATAATCCGGTAGTGAAAAGTTTCAACAAGATGGTTCAGTCGCCAGACACTGGACTTGCATTCGAGACATAGGAGGTTAGATTCCCTGTTCAGCCACCGAGAATCCCGTTTACTGTGTTTCCCTTAAGTCGATGAAGGAAAGTGCCGGGATAGTTTATTTCTAATGATCTTATCGGCAATGGGACAGTAAACAGTGATCTTCCTTCCTTTCCTTGGAAGCTTTGAGGCAGCTTTGTTAGAAGAAGGTAACGGAAGCTGGGAATGCAGCAATTAGAGCCCTCGAGAGGCCTGACAGTACATAAATATTTTGGGGTTCATAAAGTTTAAGCTAGGTAGTGACACTAAACTACGCACTGGAGTAAACACGTCAAGCTCACTATATGCAAATGTTTACTGTATCCAGATTCTGTCCATGCTGACTGACAGCAACAGAATTAGTTCAGCAGAACAACCAAAACCTGCGTTACCAGAAGAGCCGCGTCCTGCTGACGCCGCATCAAAGAAGTCTACAGTCGATGATAGGGAAGGAATGCAGCGAAGATTTTTGAAACAGACGGCCAGCTAAAGGTGCTGGTTAGACACACTTGACGCTGACCATCTGATCACATGTTAGCCGCCTCCGGCCACCCATGGAGCCTGAACAACTTGGTGACGCGGGCCGACATGCAGCAGGGCACTCATGGCAGCAGCGATGCTCCTTTGAAACTGGCAACTTGTCCCCTACCATTACGGAGCCCAGAGACAACGAAGAGGCAGAGTACAGTAAAATCACCCATTAGTGCCTCGGTTGGAAGAGGAGGAGAAAACGAGACAAACGAGACTACGCGAGTTGAGAGGGCAAGTGTTTTTATTTTTTATTTATTTTTTTTTTACGGCGGTTACTAAAAGAGTGAAATTTCAAAAAGAATTTGGCAGCGTGAGCCCAGATATTGTGTGACGTTGTGCCACGTGTCGCTTTGGAGCACGCACTTGAAGGATCTCTGTGTGAGCCTCTTATGATTTTGCCTTACCACACAGCTTTGTTTATTTGCCTCTGACACCTCAATTGTTGGTGCAAATGGTCTATTACCCTAGATGTAAAGAAGAAAAGGGAAAAGTCTGAGCAGCTGAGTATGTTTGTGGTGGCCTCAGTATACTATCCATATGTCGTTTTAACATTTCTTTAGGTTATTGGTACTTGTCGGAGCCCCACAAGCATGTTTGATACAATTAAGTGCCATATTTCAATGTATCTACTCTTTCCTCTTCTTGTCCGATCAGATGAATGTATGAATGGGTGTGTGCAACGATTTCAGTGTGTAGACCCGTGGGAGTGTTGTGGTAGTCTGCCACTCTGTCGCAACAGCCAACTGTAGGAAACACGTACCAGGTAGCAAAGAGGTTTGTGTTTTCCTTGCACGAACCTTTTGTATAGGTTGGCACCGCAGTAGGCGTTCCTGTGGCCACTTCCGTACGTACGGGAAGCGGTTTATGTTGCAGAGCGAATGCTCGCGGATTGTTCCGTGGGACGCGAGACGGGTGAGATCTACTGGCGGTAAGTGACCCATTCGATGAGAAGTTAATGTTGCGTTTTATGTAATTTTTTCAAAGCTAGTCAAAGTAAATGATTCCTTTCATCGTTCATACACTACTGGCCATTAAAATTGCTACACCACGAAGATGATGTGCTACAGACGCGAAATTTAACCGACAGGAAGAAGATGCTGAGATATGCAAATTATTAACTTTTCAGAGCATTCACAGAAGGTTGGCGCCGGTGGTGACACCTACAACGTGCTGACATGAGGTAAGTTTACAACCGATTTCTCATACACAAACAGCAGTTGACCGGCAGCCATCTTACCCACATGACTGTAACGGATCGTGCAGCCACGTCTCGATCCCTGAGTCAACAGATGGGGACGTTTGCAAGACAACAACCATCTGCACGAACAGTTCGACAACGTTTGCAGCAGCACGGACTATCAGCTCGGATACCATGGCTGCGGTTACCCTTGACGCTGCATCACAGACAGGAGCGCCTGCGATAGTGTACTCAACGACGAACCTGGGTGCACAAATGGCAAAAAATCATTTTTTCTGATGAATCCAGGATCTGTTTACAGCATCTGGTGGTCGCATCCGTGTTTGGCGACATCGCGGTGAACGCACATTGGAAGAGTTTATTTGTCATCGCCATACTGGCGTATCACCCGGCTTGATGGTGTGGGGTGCCACTGGTTACGCGTCTCGGTCACCTCTTGTTCGCATTGACGGCTCTTTGATCAGTGGATGTTGCATTTCAGATGTGTTACGACCCATGGCTCTATCCTTCATTCGATCTCTGCGAAACCCTGCATTTCAGCAGGATAATGCACGACCGCATGTTGCAGTTCCTGTACGGGCTTTTCTGGATACAGAAAATGTTCGACTGCTGCCCTGGCCGGCACATTCTCCAGATCTCTCACCAATTGAAAACGTCTCGTCAATGGTGGCCGAGCAACTGGCTCGTCACAATACGCCAGTCACTAATATTGATGAACTGTGGTATCGTGTTGAACCTGCATGGGCAGCTGTACCTGTACACGCCATCCAAGCTCTCTTTGAATTAATGCCCGGACGTATGAAGGCCGTTATTACGGCCAGCGGTGGTTTTTCTGGGTATTGATTTCTCAGGATCCATGCACCTTAATTGTGTAAAAATGTAATCACATGTCAGTTCTATTATAATATATTTGTCCAATGAATTCCCGTTTATCATCCGCATTTTAATGGCCAGTAGTGTAGTTTATTGTCGTGCGTGACATATTTTGCTTGCTAATTCGCGAGTGTTAAATGTGTTAAAATTCAGGTACGGTGTAGGCTACTGTTCATTTGAACTGTTAATCAAACACGTGGAGCCATGTTGAGTTTATTGTGGTTCAGTTCATTTACATATCGTATGGCGTTGTGCCCCCTCTCGCTTTGGAGCATGCACTAATTATGTTGGGAAGGAGCATATTCAGATGTGTCCTCTCCTGAGACAAGCTGTCCCGCGACTGTTGTAAGTTGTCCTTGATATTCTGGAAACTGGCACAGAGACGAAGTCGCTGTCCCAGGCGGTCCCACACATGCTCTACTGGGGACAGACCTGGTGATCTTGCCCATGGGAGCACCACAGCAAACAAACATTTCATAGAGATACAGGCCATGTTCGGGGAGCGTTATTCTGTTGAAAAATGGATCCGCGAATGAGAAGTAGCACATGAACACGCATAATGTCTGTGACAATTAGTTGTGGCATTACAGTTTTCTCAGTCAATACAGGGTGTGACCTGAAGTCCATAGGCGATGGCTCCACACACTATGACAACAGGACTGACACAGTTGTGCCTTCCGCAACTATTGGAAGAATGGGATCTCATCCCAGCTCGCCGCCAAAATCACCAATGATGGTTACCTGGTGTACTGCAGAATCACGATGCAACGCAAAACAAAATGCGACACGATTCACATGCAGTCCATTCTTGCCGGTTAGGGCACCACTCCAAATGCAGTTGCTTGTGTTTAGTTGTTGTTAGCAGCCTATGCATGGGGCGGTAATTCTCTAATCCAGCTCCTGTTAATCTCCGAGCAATGGTTTGGGATGGCACAGAAAGTTGTAGGGAGTCCATTCCTTGTTCTCGGATGGCAGGCGCACATGTGGAGAAGTTACAAATTGATTGGTACGCAATGCGACGGTCCTCCTTTGCGACGGTCAGATTTGCTCGACCGGATTCTTGACGGCGAGTACGCCTGTCCTCACGATCCCATGAAGTCCAACGTAGAGCCACTCTCACATCCAGACGTCCCACCGCTTACGAACTGCAACGATACTTTCAGGTGCCGATAACGCTGTACCACAAGAGCACGCGGCATCTCAGTGTCCTTCACAGTGATCAACTTCTCGAGCTGTTCAAGCCACTTACACACCCTATCTGACGTGCTAACTACACTAAACACGAGCCTCAATTGTGCATTCTGGTGACCGCTCTACCTGTCACGGAGAATGGAAAGTCTGATCATTTAAATAACCGCCGATGGTGCGTACAGGCACGAAATTACACTGACAACCCGCAACGTTTTCTGAGTACTTCACGTTTTGACAGGCAGGCAGTTGCAATAAATATGATAACGTTACTTGTCTAATAGTAGAAGTACTCAGCTTTAGTAGTGAGAGTAGTACTAACAGGTGATAAAAATACCACTGCTGCTGGCAAGTTATGTTGTTCTTGTTGTTGTGGTCTTCAGTCGAGAGACTGGTTTGATGCTGCTCTCCATGGTACTCTATCCTGTGCAAGGGTCTTCATTTCCGAGTAACTACTGCAACCTATATCCTTCTGAATCTGTATAGTGTAATCATACCTTTGTCTCCCTCGACGATTTTTACCCTGCGCGCTTCCCTCTAGTACTAAATTAATGACCCCTTCATGCCTGAGAACGTATTCTAATAACCGATTCCTTTGTCTAGTCAAGTTGTGCCACACACTTCTCTTCTTCCCAGTTCTATTCAGTATCTCCTCATTAGTTATGTGATCTACCCATCTAATCTTCAGTATTCTTCTATAGCAGCACATTTCAAAAGCGTCTATTCTCTTCTTATCTTAACTATTTATCGTCAGTGGTTCAAATGGTTCAAATGGTTCTGAGCACTATGGGACTTAACATCTATGGTCATCAGTCCCCTAGAACTTAGAACTACTTAAACCTAACTAACCTAAGGACAGCACACAACACCCAGCCATCACGAGGCAGAGAAAATCCCTGACCCCGCCGGGAATCGAACCCGGGAACCCGGGCGTGGGAAGCGAGAACGCTACCGCACGACCACGAGATGCGGGCATATCGTCAGTGGTTCCCATCTATACATCGCTACACTCCATACAAATAATTTGATAATAGAATTGGGGTTGGGTTGTTTGGGAGAAGAGACCAAACTGTGAGATCATCGGTCTCATCGGACTAGGGAAGAACGGGGAAGGAAGTCGGCCGTGGCCTTTCAAACGAACCGTCCTGGCATTTGCCTGAGTGATTTAGGGGAATCACGGAAAAAGTAAATCCGGATGGCCGGACGCGCGATTGAACCGTCGTCCTCCCGAATGCGAGTCCAGTGTGCTAAGATAAAACAATTCCTGACACTTAAATCTATACTCGATGTCAACAAATTTCTCTTCTTCAAAAACGCTTTCCTTGCCATTGCCAGTATACATTTTATTTCTCTACTTCGATCGTCATCAGTTATTTTGGTCCCCAAATAGCAAACTCATCTACTACTTTGTCTAATTTTCTAATCTAATTCCCTCAGCATCATCTGATTTAATTCGACTACATACCATTATCTTCGTTTTGCTTATGTTGATGTTCATCTTATATCCTCCATTCAAGACACTCATACAATGAAGGTTTTCACGACCGGATGTTTCAGCTGCCGAGAATTCTTTCGGGTTGTACTGCCGTGGTCCATGGAACTCTTCTATGCTTAGAACTGCTTCTATGCTTAGAAATGGTTTGTCATCTGAACGCTTCATGTTCACGCAAGTGGTTCTATTTTCACAGAAGGTCTCTTTAATTTTCCTGTAGGCAATATCTACCTTAACCTTAGTGATATATGCCTCTACATCCTTACATTTGTCCTCTAGCCATCCTGCATAGCCACTTTGCACTTCCTGTCCATCTCATGTTTGGGACGTTTGTATTCCTTTTTGCCTGCTTCAATTACTGCATTTTCATAAATTACATTCAATATCTCTTCTGTTACCCAAGAATTTCCACTAGCCCTCGTCTTTTTACCTACCTGAGCCTCTGCTGCGTCCACTCACTCAAAGCTACTCATTCTTTTTCTACTTGTGGCGCAACCGGTTTAGAGTATTTCGTGAATTACTTGTAAATGATTTTTCAGGTAGATCAAAAATAATATAAAACCAGTTACCTATAGTCAGTGTAACAATTCGTTTTATCTCAAGAATGATTATCCCGCTAATACTTGTCAGTGTGCTGAAGAAATCTCCACTTGAGATTGTGTAGAAATATTGTCTGTAAAGCCGTGAGAGTGGTACTAAATTCCATATCATTTACCAGATTTTACACAACTGTTAGTTAAGATGGAAGCACTTTTCTCTAAAAAGGAACATTTAGTCACAAAATACTACCCGCGCACAACACTGACGTATGGCTCCTATTAAAATATTTCATGTAAATCGTACGAAATATTTAGGCTTCATACATCAGAAAATAAGACATTGATATTACGTAACGTGCTGTGAACACTATTTTTAATGATTCAATCTGAATTGAATTCTGTCTTTTAAAGAAGATTCGCCAGCACAGGTGCACATTTATTTCCATTCATTTACATCTAACAACATTTATGTCTGTTAAAATTCTCGATCCAAAACAGCCGCGTAGATATTTTTGCTAAGATGGCGGCAGACAGACGATAGTCAATTTTTCTATTGTTATTCTCGATTCCTTTTATATCAAGCTAACACATTCAGATAAAAGTCTCTAAGCATTTTGTTCTCTATTCTTTAGCATTTAAAATTATTCTCTATGAAAAATGTTTCATATTTTTTATACCAGCTACTAGTAAACTCCGCTGTAAGTTACTAGCGCTAATGGCTGCGCTCGTAATTGCGTAGCTGAAAATTAACACTTCAAAACATTAATTAGACTGGATTCCAATTGAAATAAATACAAATCCACGCCCAGACAATAGCGACTCTATTTTTCAAATAATAATTAACAATATAGTTACAGGTTTTCTCTTTACAGACCTCACACGGCTCACGTCAGAATAGTTCATCGGTTAGCACAGGAAGAACAACTAAACCACAATGATCACAGATAACAAAAAAAAAAGATTATAATTGTAGTTGTCTATGAATGTAGTTCTCTTCAAATGGCTCTGAGCACTATGGGACTTAACATCTATGGTCATCAGTCCCCTAGAACTTAGAACTACTGAAACCTAACTAACCTAAGGACAGCACACAACACCCAGCCATCACGAGGCAGAGAAAATCCCTGACCCCGCCGGGAATCGAACGCGGGAACCCGGGCGTGGAAAGCGAGAACGCTACCGCACGACCACGAGATGCGGGCAATGTAGTTCTCTGATAATAGTTTTAATTCACACAGAAATTAAATTATTACAGAAATAATTATCGTCATTTTTGCACGATACAGTCTTTTTTATACGTAGTATCGATAATATTTGTTGAAGTTTGTACACTTAGTTCATTTTAACATCTTGTGGCTAGAACATAGTGTAGTGGATGTTACATGCTGTATTTCTTTTCCCCGTTCTTGTCAATCGTTACCTTATGCTATCTCTAAAAGTCTCTACAATAGCTGGTTCTTTCAGTTTATCCAGTTCCCATATCCTTAAATTTCTACCTTTTCGCAGTTTCTTCAGTTTTAATCTACAGTGGTGAGAGTCCACATCTGCCCCTGGAAATGTCTTACAATTTAAAACCTGGTTCCTAATTCTCTGTCTTGCCATTATATAATCTATCTGAAACCTTCCAGTGTCTCCAGGACACGTATACAACTTTCTTTCATGATTCTTAAATCAGGTGTCAGCTGTGATTCAGTAATGCCCTGTGCAAATTTCAACCAGGCGGTTTCCTCTTTCATTCCTTACCTCCTGTCCATGTTCACCTACTAATTTTCCTTTTCCTGCTATCGAATTCCAGCCCCCCATGACTATTAAATTTTCATCTCCCTTCACTATCTGAATAATTTCTTTTACCTCATCATACACTTCTTCAAACTCTTAGTCATCTACGGAACTAGTTGGCATATAAACTTGCACTACTGTGTTAGGCGTGGGCTTCGGGTCTATCTTGGCCTCAATAATGCGTTCACTATGCTGTTCGTAGTAGCGCTACTATTTTGTTATTCATTATTAAACATACTCCTGCGTTACCTGTATTTGATTTTTTGTTTGTAGACCTGTATTCCCCTGACCAGAAGTCTTGTTCTCCTACCACCGAATTTCTCTAATTCCCACTATATCTAGCTACACCTAAGCGTTTCTCTTTTTAAATTTTGTAACCTACCTGCCCGATTAAGAGATCTGACTTTCAACGCTCCGATCCGTAGAACGCCAGTTTTCTTTCTCCTGATAATGATATCCTCATGAGTAGTCCTCATTCGGAGATCTGAATGGGGGACGCCATCATCATTTTACCATACAGTAAAGCTGCATGCTCTCGTGAAAGATTACGGCTATAGTTTCCCCTCGCTTTCCTACAGTCGCAGTACCAGCACAGCAAGGCCGTTTTTTTTAATGTTACAAGGCCATAACAGTCAATCATCCAGACAGTTGCCCCTGCAACTACTGAAAAGGCTGCTGCCCCTCTTCAGGAACCACACGTTCGTCTGGCCTCTCAACAGATACCCCTCCGTTGTGGTTGCTTCTAAGGTACGGCTATCTATATCGCTGAAGCACGCAAGCCTCTCCACCAACGGCAAGGTCCATGGTTCAAGGGAGGCAAGTTATGTTATGTCGCAGTAATCATGAATATTGGTTCAGTAGTTGCAGTATCTGGAAAAAAAATACAGCAAATGTGGCCAGTAGTCATGTAAGTAGAGACGAACGCAACTAGATGTACATTTAATGTTCACATGCGTGAAATGAATAAGAACACCGCGCAACGCAATTGAAAGACCACTTTTTTAGAAACACAGAAATTGTCTCCCATTGCGAGATTGAAGTTTTTAATTTTGCTCGAAGTTGCCCACAACCTTCGTGGCGACTTCATCCATGGGCTCCGCTCCACTTCCAGCAGAAAGGTGTGGACACATGCAAAGCAATGCCACAGGTCAGAAGTTCATATGAGGTGTAATGCTCCTTAAGATATATTGGCACCACATTTCACAGCTCTATCCAACCCGACAGTGGACGTGTCACCCGATGCGAAGGACGTCACAACCTCTCTTATGCACATTTGATCCCTTGTTTTGACGCCTCAGTGACGGGGTGGCGGGGGGGGGGGGGGGGGGGGGGGCAGCGTTTAAATCAAGCGATTTTCTTTTGGGTGGCCGAGGAAAATATTTGAGACACGCTGGCCGGCCGCGGTGGCCATGCGGTTCTAGGCACTTGAGTCCGGAGACGCGTGACTGCTACGGTCGCAGGTTCTAATCCTGCCTCGGGCATGGATGTGTGTGATGTCCATAGGTTAGTTAGGTTTAAGTAGTTCTAAGTTCTAGGGGACTGATGAGCTCAGATCTTGAGTCCCACAGTGCTCAGTGCCATTTGAACCATTTGAACCAAGACACGCTGCCGCTAACGTCAGTATGGTCCACGAAAAAACTGTAGGGGGCTGCATAAAGGGCATCGATAAAACCACCCCTTTCCTTGGGCCGTTTATTCCCACACATTACTGGTCGAAAATGATTGTTCCTTGTTTTATAGGCAACTGGACAAAGTTCTCGACAACCTTGTTCCCTAATGACACCGCCGGACGATTCAACCCCTCCCTAAGGACACTTAACGTGGTCGCAGTTTTTGTTGTGGCATTGAACGATGAAACAAAGGGGACCATTTAAAACCGTTAGACGAAATTTGTTTGTGATCCTGAGCAGCAAATGATTCTTACGCGTTTTTGGCCCTTCTGTGGAGTGATCACATAGGGGTACGGTATTGATACATGCGTGAATAAAACGACAAAATGTCCATCTAAAAACACTCAGTTCGACAACAAACTCGATGCCACCAGCCTTTCTGTATCAGTCACCACATTTTGCAATAATTGTCAACATCTGTGTGCCACATAATTGCATTGTAAAGTGAGTGCATTCAATCATCGCGTTCCATTGCGTCGACACATACTAATCTGCCTTTTCATTATATTTCCGTTTATCCACCTTATCTATTATACACACTGTTTGTCGTATAATCTGAAGGAAGCGGGTGAATATGTATGGCAAATACACTACTGGCCATTAAAATTGCTCCACCAAGATGAAATGCAAATGATAAACGGGTATTCATCGGATAAATATATTATAGTATAACTGCCATGTGTTTACATTTTCACGCAATTTCGGTGCATAGATCCTGAGAAGTCAGTACCCAGAACAACCACCTCTGGTCGTGATAATGGCCTTAATACGCCTGGGCATTGAGTCAAACAGAGATTGGATGGCGTGTACAGGTACAGTTGCCCGTGCAGCTTCAACACGATACCACAGTTCATCAAGAGTAGTGACCGGCGTATTGTGACGAGCCAGTTGCTCGGCCACCATTGACCAGACGTTTTCAATTGGTGAGCGATCTGGAGAATGTGCTGGCCAGGGCATCAGTCGAACATTTTCTGTATCCAGAACGGCCCGTACGGGGCCTGCAACAGGCGGTCGTGCATTATCCTCCTGAAATGTAGGGTTTCGCAGTGATCGAATGAAGTGTAGAGCCACGGGTCGTAACACATCTAGAATGTAACGTCCACTGTTCAAAGTGCCGTCAGTGCGAACGAGAGATAGTTGTTGTCTTGCAAACGTCCCCATTTGTTGACTCAGGGATCGAGACTTGGTTGTACGATCCGTTACAGCCATGCGGATAAGATGCTTGTCATATCGACTGCTAGTGATACGAGGTCGTTGGGATCCAGCACGGCGTTCCGTATGACCCTCCTGAACCCACAGCTTCCATATTCTGCTAACAGTCATTGGATCTCGACCAACGCGAGCAACAATGTCGCGATACGAAAAACCGCAATCGCGATAGGCTACAATCCTACCTTTATCAAATTCGGAACGTATGGTACCCATTTCTCCTCCTTACACGAGGCTTCACAACAACGTTTCACCAGACAACTCCGGTCAAGTGCTGTTTGTGTCTGAGAAATCGGTTGGAAACTTTCCTCATGTCAGCACGTTGTAGGTGTCGCCACCGGTGCCAACCTTGTGTGAATGCTGTGAAAAGCTAATCATTTGCGTATCACAGCATCTTCTTCCTGTCGGTTAAATTTCGCGTCTGTAGCACGTCATCTTCGTGGTTTAGCAATTTTTATGTGCCCAGTAGTGTACACACACACACAGGTCACTGCCAGCTTTCGCTTTTCTTATGATTGCCGCGTTCACAGAAGGCTTCAGAAAGCTAAGCGCAGCAGTGGTCGGTAGGTAGTCCGCAGTTTATCAGGCCCATTACCCAAAAGACCACGCACGAGCTGCCTATCGCGTCTCAGGTCACGCCATTCCCTCCGAATAGGGCGATGGCGTGATTGAAAATTATGGCGCTGCACCGCGTTGCGTCGCGACGAAGCGAACTCGCAGGGTTTGCCGGGCCGCACCGCCTCGGCCATGACCGCCACAGCCGCCGCTACCACTTCAGTCCTTCAGCGGGTTTCTCGCTGCCT
Source organism: Schistocerca piceifrons (assembly GCF_021461385.2). Taxonomy (NCBI): domain Eukaryota; kingdom Metazoa; phylum Arthropoda; class Insecta; order Orthoptera; family Acrididae; genus Schistocerca; species Schistocerca piceifrons. The sequence continues at coordinate 193,290,451 of NC_060142.1, read as the reverse complement.
GCGGCCTTTATTGCGGTGGGTCGAAACGTGCTTGCTGCGATCTCCACTCGCGCCTGCAAATTGAGGCGCAGATGTTCAACAATACCCTGTTCAAGTGGCACATTTCCCATACTAGCAAAAAATATTGGGGACGTAACGCTATTTCCTGCAATAGACGCCATTTTTTTTTCTTTATTGAGTTTCGATTCCCCCCGAAGGGGGCGGGCTGGCAGCAGCTTAGTATGCCTCTCGTCAGCCTACAGAATTTATTTTCATAAGAGGAAGATGAAAAATAATAAAAACAGGCGATAAAATCGGAGACTTAAATGGTAACATGGCGGAAAAAATCGTGGAACTTAAAACATAGACGGTCGCAGGTTCGAATCCTGCCTCGGCCATGGATGTGTGTGATGTCCTTAGGTTAGTTAGGTTTAATTAGTTCTAAGTTCTAGGCGACTGATGACCTCAGAAGTTAATTTGCGTAGTGCTCAGAGCCATTTAAAACATAGAAACAAAGGGATTTCATCAGGGAGCCTCACTTACGTGTTTATGGTTGGAGGTCGTTGGCAATTTAATTATAACGGTGAGATAAATAGTTGAATCACAGAGTTCGTCCGCTAATAGCATCCATGAATAATAGATACAAGTATATCTTTTAGACATAGTCCTTATAACACGAACCAAAGAGCAAATTATTCTGAAATATTGTCTAGGGCTGCCTCCAGAGTATTGCTGGACAATACTGGATGAGTTAACGTTCGATTACTGTCAGAACTAGCACTTTAATTAGAAAACATGGTTTCTTCAAAGTATTTGAAAAAAGCAAGAACGTGAACTGAGTACGAGAAGAAAATAATCATGTCAGCATGACCTCAAAGAAATTATTTATCATTTAAAAGGTGATACATGAGTGGTGCTTAGTTAAAATCCCCCCCCCCCCCCAAGTTTAACATGACAGAAAAAAGGTGCGTGAAGCGTATGTTGCAGGAAGAGACTGCGGAAGATAAGATATAGTAATAAGCCCTATCTCCTCAAACAGTTGAAATTCCTATCGTCGATCGATTGCATTTCAGTACAGGCTTACCGTGGTTGCAGCAAGCGTTAATGCTGGCCGGCATAGAGCAGGCTGTTGAGGCTGCAGTCCCATGATGCACTCTTCGTCTCAGATGCGATCGTAAGAAAATCCCATGATCTGCTAAATTGAACTACAGCGATTTGGCATAAGGCCGAAGTCCAAATCTGTTTACCAAAGTCACTGTGGTCCTGAGAGTAGCATCCACTGCGAAGTGTCCATCAGTCTCCATCCAGAACCACCCCCCCCCCCCTCCCGCACTGCTCTTCAAGCCACGGTGTCTCCTCTCGGTGCCCCTTATTTGGCCAATCACCGAATACGCCTAACTGTCCCTCAGATGAGGTGGCTGGAATCGAGCCTGCTGTCCCCCCCCCCCCCCCCAACAATTTACATATCAGAAAGCCAATGACAAACACGCTTTTGCACCTGGGAAAGGCCCAAAACTACATTCTCACGGCAAGGCAAGTATTCTGGGATTTTTATTTATTTATGTATTTTCGGAACGTCCTTCTCATGCAAAGCTGAAATGGAAATTTTATCAGGCGCAGCTCTACCATTATATCAGCGTTTTGGAGTACTGCCCAGCAACAGAACGAAGCGTTATTTTCAGCAAGTGGTCGCCCAGACCCTCTGTAGCAGATCAGGGTCTCAAGAGGTTTCTTCTCTCCACATATATATGAAGCTTACCGTTCTGTATTGTGTGATCAGGACGCTGAGGCCACGTGACCGGAGGAACACTTTTGTCCTATGAGAGCCTCTAATTAGGCTATCTAGACCTATCCACATGTTAGCGATATGTGAGGCATCGCCGTTTGTCCGCCCTCTTGCACTTGTATTCCTGCACCGTGTTTACTGCTGCCGGATCAGCGAACTCTATTTCTGTATCGCCTTTAGCGCGCCTGTCCCCATGCAAAGACTGTCCCTCCTCCAGGTTTTTGAGGTTTGCGTGAGTCAAAGGCAACAAGATACAGAAGTCTTGTATAGTCAAGTAATGATAGGTTTCCCGAGCATAGGAATGAAAGTGCATTGCTGCTACTGACCGCTCATGTAGTTAAGCGCAAAAACAATTTGATCAAGGACAAGTCGTTCGCAAATCACTATTTAAGCAGGAATACAAGTGCAAGAGGGCGGACAAACGGCGATGCCTCACAAATCGCTAACATGTGGATAGGTCCAGTGATGTTAGATGAGCGAATGACGGGAAATAATTAATTTATGTTTTCCAAAATTATTTTGTTCATCACCTTGAGAATGTTCCTTTGGCCATGCGGTCTGCGTTGTACTTCCAGCCGGATGGAGCCGCTCTACATTCTACCAGACGTGTGATGGACATAAGAAAAATTTATCCTAAACAATGGAATGGTCACAACATGCCAACAAGATCGCCAGACCTTACGCCATTAGATTTTTGTTTATGGGGTTGAATAACGTCTGAATTGTAGAAGCGAAAGTTGAAATCACGAGATGAGATGCTGTCTCATATAACTGACGAGAGAGCAGAGGCACGCAGGCAAGCAATAGAACATGTTCTTCCAATGTGATCAAAAAGTTGAAGCTGACAATGGGAGATTTGAACTTTTATTGTTAACTGTACAACAGCTGTAATGTGATGGGTATGATAATACGTACTGGTGAATATCTTGATAGTATCAATTTTTCAATCGTTACTTTGTAAAACACTTGTAATGTTTACTAACCATTGTATATTTGTGCAAGTGTAAATCTTATAATGTACTGTACAATACAGAAATAAGTGGCGGTACACAATAAATGTGATCTATCCTGGAACCCATCAACAATAGGGCATATGCCCATATGACGTGTTTTGCTCCAAATTAACTTCCCCGTCAAGTTGCAGAATGTTTCTCACTGCTGTGGTGTAAACAAGGGACGTCTACGATTTATTCAGAAATATGCCTTCGAATGATACACTCTAAGACAAAAACGAGGCACCATAGGGGATTTATGCAAAGATATATTATTATCGCGAGTGGTATCGAGCGAGTAGGTGTTGATAATACTTTTGTTGAATACACCAGTGGTCTAAGGATAGCGTCGTCGATTAGTAAGGTAAACGATTTAGGTAGCGGGTTAGAAACACACCACCATTTAAATTTTGATTAATAATCAGCATTGGCGGCCGAAGACTTCCGGCATAAGAAGTAATCCCCGTTCTGCCAACGGCCTTGTCAAAGGGGGTGGAGGAGCGGACAGAGGTTCAGGGTACTTTCTTTCCTTTGGGGTAGGAAACTGCCCCTAAAGGTGGAAGAATCAGCAATGATAAACTGCATGAGGATGCAGAAGGCAAAGAAAACTACTGCATTAAAAACACATGAAGTGTATCACAAAACACATGGCCTGTAATTCAAAAAGTGTCATGACGAACTCTCCGGAATAGTCCCCAATTCGTGTCTACGGGAGGGGCTGCCAACGGGGGATGACCACTACAAAAATAACGTTCTACGAGTCGGGCCGTGGAATGTCAGAAGCTTGAATGTGGTAGCAAAACTAGAAAATCTGAGAAGGGAAATACAAAAGCACAATCTAGATGTAGTAGGGGTGAGTGAAGTGAAACGGAAAGAAGACACGGATTTCTGGTCAGATGAGTATAGTGCAATATCAAAAAGCAGCAGAAGATTGTATGAAGGGAGTCGGATTCGTTATGAATGGAAAGTTAGGGCAAAGATTGTGTTACAGTGAACAATTCAGTAATAGGGCTGTTCATGTCAGAATGGACAGCAAACCAACACCGATGACGATAGTTTAGATATACATACCGACGTCGCAAGCTGAAGATGATGAGATAGAGAATGTATTTGAGAATATCGAAAGAGTAATACTGTACATGAAAATCTAATAATCATGGGAAACTGGAATGCAGCTGTAGAGGAAGGAGTAGACGAAATGGTTGCCGAAGAATATGGGCTCGTGAGAGGGAATGAGAGAGGAAAAAAATTGTTCAAATGGCTCCGAGCACTATGGGACTCAACATCTGAGGTCATCAGTCCCCTGGATCTTAGAACTACTTGAACCTAACTAACCTAAGGACATCATCCATGCCCGAGGCAGGATTCGAACCTACGACCGTAGCAGTCGCGCGGTTCCGGACTCAAGCGCCTAGAACTGCTCGGCCACCGCGGTCGGCAATGAGAGAGGAGAAAGACTAATTGGGTTCTCTAATAAATTTCAGCTAGTAATACGGAATACTCTGTTCAAGAATCACAAGAGGAGAATGTATACTTGGAAAAGACCTGGCAGTACGGGAAGATTTCAGTTAGATTACATCATGGTCACACAGAGATTCCGAAATCAGATAACGGATTGTAAGACGTACCCACGAGCAGATACAGACTCAGTTCACAAAACAGTAGTGATGAAGACTAGGCTAAAATTCAAGAGAATAGTCAGGAAGAATCAATAAGCAAAAATGTGTGATACACAAGTAATAAGGGATGACGAGACACGCTTCAAGTTCTCTAAGGCTATAGAACAAAAATAAAGAATAGCTCAATAGGTAGCACAGTTGAAGAGGAATCGATATCTCTAAACAGGCCAATCACAGAAGTTGGAAAGAAAAACTTAGGTACAGAGAAGGTAACTGCGAAGAATCCATGGGTAACAGAAGAAATACTTCAGTTGATCGATGAAAGAAGGGAGTTCAAAAACGTTCAGGAAAATTCAGGAATACTGAAACACAAGTCATTGATGAAATAAATAAGTAAGAAGTGCAGGGAAGCTAATACAAAATGGTTGCGTGAAAACTGCGAAGAAATTGAAAAAGAAATGATTGTCGGAAGGACTGACTCAACATACAGGAGAGTAAAAACAAGGTTCAGTGACTCAGAAAGCGAACGATAGATAACATTCCATCGGAATTTCCAAAATAATTGGGAGAAGTGTCAACAAAACTACTGTCGTGTTGGTGTGTAGAATGTGTGAGTTTGGAGACATACCATCTGACTTTCGGGAAAATGTCATCCGTACAGTTCCAAAGACAAGTGCGAGAATTATCGCACAAACAGCTTAACAGCTCATGCATGCAAGTTGCTGACAAGAACAATATACAGAAGAATGGAAAAGAAAATTGAGAATATGCTACATGAATATCAGTTTGGCTTTAGAAAAAGTAAAGGCACCAGAGAGGCAATTCTGATGTTGCGGTTGATAACGGAAGCAAGACTAAAGTAAAATTAAAACATACAAATCCCAAACTTTGCTCAGTACAATCTCGCCACTTTCATTAATGACGATGAAACGATGAGGACGAATCAAACACCCCGTCTTCTCGATGCAATTGAAAACCCCTGACCCTACGAGGAATCGACCCCGCGACCTCATGTTCGAGAAGCGAGAACGCTACCACGAGACCAAAAGCTGCGGACCTATTAATCGGATTTATCAACTTAGGTAATGAGTTCGACTATGTAAAATGGTGCAAGGTTTTCGAAATTCTGAGAAAAATAGTGGTGAGCTGTAGGGAGAGACGCGTAACATACAATTTGTACAGGAGCCAGGAGAGAATAATAAGAGTGAACGACCAAGAACGAAGCGCTCGGATTGAATAGGGTGTAAGAGAGGTATGTAGCCTTTCTCCCCTACTGTTCAGTCTGTACATCGAAGAAGCAATGATGGAAATAAAAGAGAGGACCAAGAGTGGAATTAAAAATTCAAAGTGAAAGGATATCAGTGACACAATTCCCTGATGACATTGCTATCCTGAGTGAAAGTGAAGAAGAATTACATAATATGCTGAATAGAATGAACAATCTAATGTATACAGAGTATGGATTGAGAGTAAATCGAAGAAAGAGAAAAGTACATGCCCGTACCACTGTAATTTCTTCCTATCCGTTATGTCATATATTCTTTCTTTTATTTCCACTCTCCTTATTATTTCGGTGTTCCTTGTCTTCTCTTTCCTGGAGATTCTTGCTGATCTTCTCCAGAAGTCCATCTCTAGAGCTTGTAGTTTTTAATGTGCTTCAGGTTAATTGTCCAGGTCTCCGTTCAATACAGAACCAAACTCTCTAATATGGATTTGCATATTAATTTTTTAGTTCTGCTCATTACATTCCTACTCCATAAGACTGAGTTAAGCATCCCAATGATCTTCCATCCGCTACTAATTCTTTTATTGATTTCTGACTCTGATTTTCCCTCGATTTCTAAAACGGATCCCAAATAATACAAATTGTTTATCTATTTGATTTTCTTTGCTTCAATGTATAGCTCATCTGAATCATCAGTCAAGTATTCTGTTTTTTTGTTTATTTTGTTTTTTTGGTAATAAGGCCTTATCTTCAAACCCCAAGTTTTGTATGCTACTGCTAGTTGATTGCACATCTTTCGCTATGATTACTTGATCATCGGCAAACAATAAACTCCATCTCTTATTTATAATCCCATACTATTAAATTTACGAGACCATGTTCTAAGTCTTATATCTATATAGGTTTTAAATAAAGATTGTGACATGGGACAGCCCTGTGAAAGGCCTTTGCTTGTCCTAAATTTCTGTGAAAGTTATTACCAACTTCCACTTGACAAATGTTATCTTTATACATCTGTTGCATTATTTTAATGAAGGTAGGGTATATGTTTGCATTATGTAGTGCTGTCCAAAGTAATTTTCTTGGAACAGTATCATACGCTTTTTCTAGATCTATGAAAATTAATCCTATATTTTTTGATTTTTCCCCATGTTTCTCCAAAATCCGTCGTAATGTGAAAATCCACATAATCTCCCAGCAGTGAAACCACGTTGTTCTCCGTGTGTTCTAAAATTTTTATTCCAGTTTGCTTTTAATTACTTTCACAAAAGTTCTCATCAATGTGTTTGTCACACAAATTCCTCGATAGTTTGAACAAATTTTGCGATCCCCTCTCTTAAATACGGTATTAAAGTAACCTAGCTTCGTCTCGTTGGGTATTGAATCTCCGTGTATCATTTTGTTGAAGAGCTGTGTTATCAGTTGCACAGTTTTATCTCCACTGTATTTCAGACACTTCAGATTGATATTGCCTGGTCCCAGTGATTTACCATTCTCTCAACGCCTGATGTACTTCACTTTCTAAAATCTGGATCTCATCATCTTCATGTCCATTTTCTACCACTGTTTCTTCTTCTAGATATTCTTCTCTGTCCTTATTTCATATGTTTTAGAAATACTCTCCCCATTCCTTTTGTGTTATCAGTTGGAGATTGGTTTTGCTTTTTGTATCCTGTCGAAGCCCTTTTAATATTGACGAAACTTATTTTGCTCTCCCAAATCCTAATTTGCTATTAACCTTGGCACATATTCTTTCCATGCTTCATTTTTTGCTATCCTTATTTTTTCCATCACTTCATTCCTCTTTTCCTTGTGTATTGATCTTGTTTCTTTTGATTTATCATTCAACCACTGAAGGAACGCATTTCGTTTTTCTCTAACGAGGGCCTCTATTTCCTCTGACCACCACTCTGCTGCACGGTTGTGGTTGCTACCTTTCCCACCCAACACCTCTGTTGCAATGATTTTCGCAGTAGTTTTATATAGTCATATATTTCCTCTGTACTTCCTTCAAATGGTCCAACCATTTTTTTTCCATCCTGGCCGCAAAGTGTGTTCTGATACTTTCGTCTCGTAGACTGTCACTATTAAAAGGTAAATTTTCATCTTTCTCAGTCTGTTTCGTTTTATTTATGTTACTTGTATCATTCCTTGCATTCTTCCATGGCCAAAAGATGTCATTTTTACTTGAGAGTGGTCTGATCCACACTGGGCTCCTCTGTAAGATCTGACGTCTACTGCCTTGAAACTACTTCTTTGCCTAATGATAATATAATCTATTATAGAACGAATTTCTTCAGTGTTCTGTTGCCAAGTATATTTACGAATTTCCTTGTGTTTGAAAAATGTGTTTGTAACTTTTAGATCAAATTGTTCACAAATTGCAATCAATCGTTCCCCATTGTCGTTATATTCTTCCTCCCCATGTTTTCCTACTATTCTACAGGATTCTCTAATCCCTACTCTACAATTCATGTCTCACATGATAATCAGTTCCTTTCTTCTTGGGATTTTTACAATAGTTTCCCTGAGGGTGCCCCAGAATGTATCTTCCTCCTTATCTTTTGTGTCGTTCGTGGGTGCATATACGCCAATAATCACAACTTCCCTAGCAAATAGTGTCATTTCAACAGTTATAATACGTTGATTCACGAATTTCCAATTTGTGATTCTTTTTTTTCATGATTTCTTTATCATAATGGAGACTCCTGCTTTGGCTCTTACGGTTTTTGATACCCCACTCCACATATGTTCATAATTATCCAGTTCTTCTTCTCCTTGGCCTTCCTTCTTTGTTTCAGAGAGTACGACAACATCCATGTTGAACGTGTCAAGTTCTGCAGGTAGTAAATTTATTTTAGTGGAAATACCTTGCACATTACAGCATCCAAACATCATTTTCCCTTTCTCATCGACAGTTCGTCGACCAAAGTTCCAATTTTTCGGAGGCATATTATTAGTTTTTTAGCATTTTTAGGCTTTTATGTGAGTGAGGAGCTGGCCCAATAAACAACCCCCAACCCGGAGGACCAGGTAATTTTTACTCAAGGTTTTCTTCCTTTAGCCTTTGATAAGCCAATATCACACTACAAGGTAGCAGTTCTTAGTTTTGGTCCACCCCGGGCATTTTATTTCCCCGGCACCCACCATATATATCTGAGCATTCCACTAACCGCCACCTAGGGAATCGCGCGATGGGAGACCAGCAAACTACATGCAGGATATATACAGGGTGTTACAAAAAGGTACGGCCAAACTTTCAGGAAACATTCCTCACACACAAAGAAAGAAAATATGTTATGTGGACATGTGTCCGGAAACGCTTATTTTCCATGTTCTCTTCAAATCACATTAATCATGGAATGGAAACACACACAGCAACAGAACGTACCAGCGTGACTTCAAACACTTTGTTACAGGAAATGTTCAAAATGTCCTCCGTTAGCGAGGATACATGCATCCACCCTCCGTCGCATGGAATCCCTGATGCGCTGATACAGCCCTGGAGAATGGCGTATTGTGTCACAGCCGCCCACAATACGAGCACGAAGATTCTCTACATTTGGTACCGGAGTTGCGTAGACAAGAGGTTTCAAATGCCGCCATAAATGAAAGTCAAGAGGGTTGAGGTCAGGAGAGCCTCCACCAATCCATCGGTCACCGAATCTGTTGTTGAGAACCGTACGAACACTTCGACTGAAATATGCAGGAGCTCAATCGCGCATGAACCACATGTTGTGTCGTACTTGTAAAGGCACATGTTCTAGCACCACAGGTAGAGTATCCCGTATGAAATCGTGATAACGTTCTCCATTAAGCATAGGTGGAAGAACATGGTGCCCAATCAAGACTTCACGAACAATGCCTGCCCAAACGTTCACAGAAAATCTGTGTTGATGACGTGATTGCACAATTGCGTGCCGATTCTCGTCAGCCCACACATGTTGATTGTGAAAATTTACAATTTGATCACGTTGGAATGAAGCCTCATCCGTAAAGAGAACATTTGCACTGAAATGAGGATTGATACATTTTTGGACGAACCATTCGCAGAAGTGTATCCGTGGAGGCCAATCAGCTGCTGATAGTGCCTGCACACGCTGTACATGGCACGGAAACATCTGGTTCTCGCGTAGCACTCTCCATACAGTGACGTGGTCAACGTTACCTTGTACAGCAGCAACTTCTCTCACGCTGACATTAGGGTTATCGTCAACTGCACGAAGAATTGCCTCGTCCATTGCAGGTGTACTCGTCGTTCTAGGTCTTCCGCAGTCGCGAGTCATAGGTTGGAATGTTACGTGCTCCCTAAGACGCCGATCAATTGCTTCGAAACTCTTCCTGTCGGGACACCTTCGATCTGGAAATCTGTCTCGATACAAACGTACCGCGCCACGGCTATTGCCCCGTGCTAATCCATACATCAAATGGGCATCTGCCAACTCCGCATTGGTAAACATTGCACTGACTGCAAAACCACGTTCGTGATGAACACTAACCTGTTGATGCTACGTACTGATGTGCTTGATGCTAGTACTGTAGAGCAATGAGTCGCATGTAAACACAAGCACCGAAGTCACCATTACCTTCCTTCAAGTGGGCCAACTGGCGGTGAATCGAGAAAGTACAGTACATACTGACTGAAACTAAAATGAGCTCTAACATGGAAATTAAGCGTTTCCAGACACATGTCCACATATTTTCTTTATTTGTGTGTGAGTACTGTTTCCTGAAAGTATGGCGGTACCCTTTTGTAACACCCTGTATATATATATTTTCACACATGTTTGAATGCAATCTTGTCTCAAAACTTAAAATAATCGGCGAAGAAATGTCGTAAATGTAAGATTTTGAACAAATAGATATCATACACTACTGGCCATTAAAACTACTACACCAAGAAGAAATGCAGATGATAAACGGGTATTCGTTGGACAAATATATTATACTACAACTGACACGTGATTACATTGTCACGCAATTTGGGTGCATAGATTCTGAGAAATCAGTACCCAGAACAGCCGCCTCTGGCCGTAATAATGGCCTTAATACGCCTGGGAATTGAATCAAACACAGCTTGGATGGCGTGTACAGGTACAGCTGCCCATGCAGCTTCAACACGATACCACAGTTCGTCAAGAGTAGTGACTGACGTATTGTGACGAGCCAGTTGCTCGGCCACCATTGACCACATGTTTTCAGTTGGTGAGAGATCTGGAGAATGTGCTGGCCAGGGCAGCACTCAAATATTTCCTGTATCCAGAAAGGTCCGTACAGGACCTGCAACATGCGCTCGTGCATTATCCTGCTGAAATGTAGAGTTTCGGAGGGATCGAATGAAGGGTAGAAATAAATGTTCAAATGTGTGTGAAACCTTATGGGACTTAACTGCTAAGGTCATCAGTCCCTGAGCTTACACACTACTTAACCTAAATTATCCTAAGGACAAACACACACACCCATATCCGAGGGAGGACTCGAACCTCCGCCGGGACCAGCCGCACAGTTGAAGGGTAGAACCACGGGTCGTAACACATCTGAAATGTAACGTCCACTGTTCAAAGTGCCGTCACTGCGAACAAGAGGTGACCGAGACATGTAACCAATGGCACCCCATACCATCACGCCGAGTGATACGCCAGTATGCCGATTACGAATACGCGCTTCCAATGTGCGTTCACCACGATGTCGCCAAACATGGATGCGACCATCATGATGCTGTAAACAGAACCTGGATTCATCCGAAAAAATGACGTTTTGCCATTCGTGCACCCAGATTCGTCGTTGAGAACATCAAAAATTGGTTCAAATGGCTCTGAGCACTATGGGACTTAAGTTCTGAGGTCATCAGTCCTCTAGAACTTAGAACTACTTAAACCTAACTAACCTAAGGACATCACACACATCCATGCCCGAGGCAGGATTCGAACCAGCGACCGTAGCGGTTGCGCGGTTTCAGACTGTAGCATCTAGAACCGCTCGGCCACCTTGGCCGGCTAGTACACCATCGCAGGCGCTCCTGTCTGTGATGCAGCGTCAAGAGTAACCGGAGCCATGGTCTGCGAGCTGATAGTCCATGCTGCTGCAACCGTCGTCGAACTGTTGGTGCAGATGGTTGTTGCCTTGCAAACGTCCCCATCTGTTGACTCAGGGATCGGTACGTGGCTGCACGATCCGTTACAGCCATGCGGATAAGATGCCTGTCATCTCGACTGCTAGTGATACGAAGCCGTTGGGATCCAGCACGGCGTTCCGTATTACCCTCCTGAATCCACCGATTCCATATTCTGCTAACAGTCATTGGATCTCGACCAACGCGACCAGCACTGTCGCGATACGATAAACCGCAATCGCGATACGCTACAATCCGACCTTGATCAAAGTCGGAAACGTGATGGTACGCATTTCTCCTCGTTACACGAGGCATCACAACAACGTTTCACCAGGCAACGCCGGTCAACTGCTGTTTGTATATGAGAAATGGGTTGGAAACTTTCCTCATGTCAGCCCGTTGTAGGTGTCGCCACCGGCGCTAACCTTGTGTGAATGTTCTGCAAAGCTAATCATTTGCATATCACAGCATCTTCTTCCTGTCGGTTCAATTTCGCATCTGTAGCACGTCATTTTCGTGGTGTAGCAATTTTAATGTCCAGTAGTGTATTTCTCTTGTTTCTTTTTACGATGAGGAAACTTTCGGTTAAAAGGTAATTTTTTTGGTATGTATGTTGACATTTGGCTATATGTCATACAGTATTTTTGTGCATCAATCTGTAAATTAGTTTGAGGTGCTTGGAAATCTGTTATTGCTTCCGCCATTGTTGTTGTTGCTGCTGCTGTGGCCTCCTAACAGAAGCGGATACAAAAATTATGGAGGAATACAGCTGCTGCAGTGGGCTGTTAATTGTATATGTAAACTAGTCACACGCAACAGCATCGGTCGGAGACTTCTGTGGCGTGGTGGTAACACATTATATACACTAAACTTTCACATGAATCAACGTATTAATGAAATACAAATCAAAATCCCTAAAGTGTTTCCGGTGCTTAGACTTCAGACATCAGCAGATAAACGCGACTTGCGACTCTATACAAAAAAAAGGTAAATATTAGTTTGTTCATTATCGTATATCTTCGAAAGTTCTTTACCTTTAGCTTCGAAATTTTGTCACAACATTGCGTTCGAATACGAGCGTGTTTTCATATACCTACTGGAGTGACACATATTGTTTCGAAAATAGCTAAATATTTTTAATTTTCATTGAATCTACATTATAACACGTAGATTCAGTTTACCATCGTCACCAATGAGATTTCTGAATACAAATTGGAAATCACTGTCAATTTATACGTCGTATTTACCTTTAAGTAAGGTCACACCATGTGGCTCTGAAAAAACTTCGTGAGCAGAAAATTAGAGGTAAGTTGACATGTGATGTTGTGCTAATACGGATGCCCCGACTAACACGCCTTCCGTGTTAGCAGAGACGTGTTGTACTCTGCAAAGTACGCTCCGTAGAGACATGACGAAGGGAGAGCCATAACAGGCGATGTTAACATGTCCTCTACGGCGACACACTATCTGCAGCACGTGTTCGGGACTGCTGTATGAGAACCGTGACCAGGGTGCGCCCAACTGCTGTTGCGTCGCCCACCTCGCGGCGTAAACCGTTTGTCTGTATCACGTTCCTGACAAGAAAGTAATCATAGAATGGGGTACCATTTTTGTCAAAAAAATTTTCTTGTTAACTTCACTGAAAGAGGAGCGAAGTCTATTGCGTGAGTTTGTGTGGTGACAAACAACTTTTCACAATGATGTAGAAAGCATAATGCATAAATTTTAGACTGAAAACATCAGTCCGTAAACGAATGACTCAAACTTGATTAGCGAAAATTTCAAATCATCGATGGTCTGTGTTAGATAACAAACAAACAGCTTTTTGTAATGTTTTTATTTGTTGGCAAATCTAGGGCAGCATGGACAAGAGTGGTCAGTGTAGCTTCACAAAACTTTTAACAAGGTATTATGTCATTGATAAAGCTCTGTCCTTCGTGTTACAGATGCCGTAGTGTTAACCAAAGAATGGGGTACCATTTTTGTCAAAACAAGTTACTTGTTAACTTCACTGAAAGAGGAACGAAGTCTATTGCATGAGTTTGTGTGGTGATACACAACTTTTCGCAATGATGTAGAAAACATAATGGTTAAATTTTAGACCGAAAACATCAGGCACCAAGTACTAGGGTAAGGAGAACCTTTTCCGAATCGGCAGGTGTTTCGTGTACAAGCCTTTGTACGTGGCCCCACAAGAAGAAACAAAGTGAGGTCAGATCTGATGCATAAGCTGGCTGCAAAAGACGACCCAATCTTCCTATTATCATCCGACATAGATTTTCAGGAGTTAGAGGTTGGTATCTGACTGCTGCTAAATAATCTGCTGCCAAATTCTTTTTTGAAGATCGTGTGGGACATATATGAGACATAATGAGAAAAATTTCCTACGCTGGTGTAGTTAAATAAGGCGAAAACATACACAGGCTTTTTTAATAATTCAGTGCCCTGATAAAAAATTTTAACCTGTCAACCTGGTTGATGCAGGCCGGGTGGAGTGACACTTACACCCAAACCTCCAGATGTCAGGCAGTCAGATCGGTATCAATCGTTGTATATCGACAGAGTATCAATTAGAACTCCGCTGTAGTTTGTGCTGCGTGCTGTCATTTAGGAGAACGTGCATAGGCGATAAGAAATTAGTAACACCTGACGTAAGGAACAGAGTACAAGCATTACTATGAGTGCCTGTAGTACGTGTGAAATTGTTGTATGGGACAACATGATCCTAAAATGTAAGAGGACTGTTCGGAGTTTACAGTAATGTTCTATTGACAGTCCGCTTTCGCTTCGTTTTTTTTCTTTTTAAGCAGCGAACCTACAGAGTTCTTTTGCAGTTTCAAAGAATAAACGTAAACAACCGTAACAGAAGAATAAAAAAGGAAGTGCACCACATGTGCCGAAGTATTAATAATAAAAATAGTAACAATACCAACGACAATAATAATGACAAGAATCATAGTAATAGCAGTAAGAATAAAAACAACAGTAGTAATAATAATTGCTATTGATACTTCCAGACTTCAAGAAGATTATAATAATTCCAATCCCAAAGAAAGCAGCTGCTGACAGATGTGAAAATTATCAAACTATCAGTTTAATAAGTCACAGTTGCAATATACTAACACGAATTCTTTACAGACGAATGGAAAAACTGGTAGAAGCCGACCTCGGGGAAGATCAGTTCGGATTCCGTAGAAATATTGGAACACGTGAGGCAATTCTGACCTTACAACTTATCTTAGAAGAAAGATCAAGGAAAGGCAAACCTACGTTTCTAGCATTTGTAAACTTAGAGAAAGCTTTTGACAATGTTGACTGGAATACTCTCTTTCTAATTCTAAAGGTGGCAGGGGTAAAATACATGGAGCGAAAGACTATTCACAATTTGTACAGAAACCAGATGGCAGTTATAAGAGTCGAGGGGCATGCAAGGGAAGCAGTGGTTGGGAAGTGAATGAGACAGGGCTGTAGATGTGGCCGAGCGGTTCTAGGCGCTTCAGTCTGGAACCACGTGACCGCTACGGTCGCAGGTTCGAATCCTGGCTCGGGCATGGATGTGTGTGATGTCCTTAGGTTAGTTAGGTTTAAGTAGTTCTAAGTTCTAGGGGACTGATGACCTCAGATGTTAAGTCCCATAGTGCTCAGAGCCATTTGAACCATTTGAACCACGGTTGTAGCCTCTCCCCGATGTTATTCAATCTGTATATTGATCAAGCAGTAAAGGAAACAAAAGAAAAATTCGGAGTAGGTATTAAAATCCATTGAGAAGAAATAAAATCTTTGAGGTTCGCTGATGACATTGTAATTCTATCAGAGACAGCAAAGCACTTGAAAGAGCAGTTGAATGGAATGGACAGTGTCATGAAAGGAAGATATAAAATGAACATCAACAAAAGCAAAACAAGGACAATGGAATGCAGTCGAATTAAATCTTTGATGCAGAGGGAATTAGATTAGGAAATGAGACACTTAAAGTAGTAAAGGAGTTTTGCTATTTGAGGAGCAAAATAACTGACGATGGCCGATGTAGAGAATATATAAAATGTAGACTGGCAATGGCAAGGAAAGCGTTTCTGAAGAAGAGAAATTTGTTAACATCGAGTATAGATTTAAGCGTCAGGAAGTCGTTTCTGAAAGTATTTGAACGGAGTGTAGCCATGTATGGAAGTGAAACATGGACGATAAATAGTTTGGACAAGAAGAGAATAGAAGCTTTCGAAATGTGGTGCTACAGAAGAATGCTGAAGATTCAATGGGCAGATCATATAACTAATGATGAAGCATTGACAAAAAGAAGGAACCGGTTAGTAGGAAATGTTCTGAGGCATCAAGGGATCACAAATTTAGCATTGGAAA
Source organism: Schistocerca piceifrons (assembly GCF_021461385.2). Lineage (NCBI taxonomy): Eukaryota > Metazoa > Arthropoda > Insecta > Orthoptera > Acrididae > Schistocerca > Schistocerca piceifrons. Next base: position 193,274,382 of record NC_060142.1, on the reverse strand, counting down.
GCAGCGTGGAGGTTAAAAATCGTAGAGGGAGACCATGAGATGAATACACTAAGCAGATTCAGAAGGATGTAGGTTGCAGTAAGTACTGGGAGATGAAGAAGCTTGCACAGGATAGGGTAGCATGGAGAGCTGCATCAAACCAGTCTCAGGACTGAAGACCACCACAACAACAACAACAACAACATTAATACTTCCCCACAAGTGATGCAATTGTTTCTTTATTCTTTTATTCCGACTCTTTATGTTTATTCTGTGAAATACAATTTTACGTTACATGGTTTGCTATTTCCGCATAAACGAACCTAAACCGTGCTGCCAATAAATCATTGCTATTGGCTCCAGCAGCCCCTTTTACATGCCACGAACACTTTGTCTCATATTACAATTTCACACATGCTACGATACAAAAGCTTCTCTGACCAGGTCTCGAACCTGGGACCCCTGTTACGACAAATTAACGCTCTACGGACTTCCAGACGTCGGTTCTACGCGGCAGACTCTTTCCCTGTGCTCCCTACGTAGGTGTTAGCTTTTTTTCCGTAAGCACGTTCTCTTGGACGCCAACACATAGTACGAACTATGTCGGACTTTTGGTTAACTGTCGATATGCAGCGTTTGGTACTGATCTGCCTGTCTGGCATCTGGACTTCTGAGTATTAGAACTCGTATAGCGAGTGATGGGATATCGCGACGTGAATAGCAAAAATCTTCGGGAGTCATAAGTACACACGTCTTAATGATGGCTCCAGAAGAGTACATAGGAAAGCGGAGACGGTATACCGCTGATCTTACGGTGCGTGGTGACCAGATCTATAGGTTTAATTGCAACAGGCCTGTTGCTGCGCAGCGGTGTGGAGTTCTATGAGTCACTATCGCGGTCGCGTCACGTTACTTACGGTGCAGTTTTCAGGCCGAGAGGGTGTTACTTTCGTATCTGGTTTGTCCCTGATATGCTGTCCAGACTCATAAGCTGCGATACTAAACTGGCCTCCCGCAAGTTCGCTACAAATCATAGTTGATATCTCTCCACGTGCGTAGCGTGGCGATTCTCGTACTCCTTTTCTAGAAACGGAGGCTTCATCCGAGAAAAGTATAAATGCAAAGGAGAGAGGATGGAGCTCAACACTATGCGAGGTGTGTAGAAAGCAGGAGTTACAGTTTGCACATTCTGTGAATTTTGACGGTGTAGCTGCTGTTCATTACTTTCGACACAGAATTTCATGTGCAATCGATCGTGTGATGACTGAAGCCTCTTCATAAACTCAAGTAGAAAATGCTTCTTGTTATTTGGAAGATTACGAACTTTTTTGTTCTCCTTGATCATTGTCTTATGAAGCCACCTGCTCTGTTTCCCTTTGTCGCTGAAACAATCTTGGAATCGTGGCTTGCGTCGAATGTCTTAGACTTGACTACCTGGCCTGTTGTAAGCAGTCAGGTTCCTCACACGTTCCGTTTCCACGTCGGTACGCGAGTGACATGTTTGCTAATCAAGTTACCGGAAAAAATGCAACTTCGCTGTAGCTGTCAAACTGTAAGCTTCAAAATCCAATCACATACTTCGGTGCTACAGAATTTCTCCATCGCGTGTGACTAGGTGAGTATGTACATACTGCGATTGGATAAAACTAAGCAAACGCCAAGAAAAAACGACACATTTCCAACCATAATACTGTGTAGAAGACCAGCTGGTATTTAAAAGAGCTCCTTGTTGTCTCGCCACCGACAAATATATGACATGTATGATTTTCAAGGGAATCTTATACCCTTGTTCCTGCAAAATGGTGGCGAATTCAGATAACGATGAGGGAGGCTGATAGCGATCATGCCCCCTGCTTTCCAAAGCACATCACAAAGTTTCAATAATATTAAGATATGGTGATCCTGCTCAAGAAACCAGTACTGGACGATTCGAGCTGTGCGAAAGGGGTTCCTGTCCTCTTGGAACACAGAACCATTGGGGAACGTACCGTGAGATGGTCAGTAAAAATGATCACTTGATACTTGGCAGCGTAATCGTGGGGACCACGGAGTATAACGATACTCCGCCCGAACAGGTTTCGGAAAATGCTAACGGTACTGCCCCACCGCCGTGTCATCCTCAGTCTATAAGCGTCACTGGATGCAGATGTGGAGGGGCGTGTGTTTAGTACACCGTTCTCCTGGCCGTTATCAGTTTTCGTGAGCGGAGCCGCTACTTCTCAATCAAGTAGCTCCTCAATTTGCCTCACAAGAGCTGAGTGCACCCTGTTTGCCCATAGCGCTCGGCAGAGCGGACGGTCACCCATCCAAGTGCTAACGAAGGCGGCAGCGCTTAACTTCAGTGATATGACGGGAACCGGTGTCATCACTGTGGCAAGCCGTCGGCCATATCACGATTCGGCTGCCCAAATCATCACTGAATCGACGCCATTTATCATCCTCGGCACGTAATCTCGGTCAGAGGTTGGAAAGAGTGTGAAATAAGTTTCATCTGATCGAATGACATTCTTCCATTGCTCCATAGTCAAAGTTTTATGACTTTGGCACGACTTTTTCCTGTAACGTGCATATGCTGCTCATGAACGCTTTTAGGATTCCAGCTCGCCATGCAGCAATTTTTAAACAATCATAAAATTACTGACTGTAGCGTAAGCTACACTGACGGCTGAAGGCCTTAATTAAGAAGGAATTCAAAATTATGTGTCGGCTGAAGGCCACAAGCAATACCACAAACAATTAACGGCTGAAGGCCTGAATTAAAGTCAGGAAGAGAAGTACACTTTGAAAATATTAAAATCAATTTTAAAATAATCATTAAAATATTTTTTTTACTCTAACACAAGCTATACTGACGGGTGAAGGCCTTATTAAGGAAGAATACAATCCTTTGTCGGCTGAAGGCCACAAGCAAGACTTCAGAACCATTAAGGCTGTAGCCCTGAATTACAAATCAGGAAGACAGTTACACATTGAAAATATTAAAATATACGTTAAAACAATCATAAAATTACTGACTGTAACACAAGCTACGCTGACGGCTGAAGGCCTTATCAAGAAGAGATTCAAATCACTTGTCGGCTGAAGGCCGCAATAGGAATAATTTTAAAAAAATATTTTGTAAACAGTTAACACAATCTGACCAAATAAGAATGGAGTGATCCACAGACAGTGCTCCAAGGGTCGCCATGGGAAAGTCCCTCAAATGTAAGTAAGGTGAGGCAGGCAGCCAAGCGTTACGCTCACGTAACATAATGGCAACCCAAACTAGGGACAGTTTAAACGCCGAGGAACCCTCTTACCAAATCCACCTAACGTCTGATAACCAGTACAACGATGGAGTAATTCAGGCGAGGGCGACGTGACAGACAGCACTGCGTCTGCAGAATCCGTCTTTTAAAACACCGAAAGGCAAAAACAATCACTCCAACAATGCAGTACGCAGACAGCGTTAAAATAACTGCTCATTCAAACATTAGATACACACGGATCCGCGAAAACAATACCACAAACAACTCAAACTACATTAAAACCAGTCACTTTGGAGCAACAGAGAGAACCCAGAAGAAGTCGGAAGTCCAAATACACGTCGTCAGTTGAGACGACCGACCGAACGACCAACCAACGGTCGCTCTCGATCAAGGCAAACGCCCCAGTATGAATCGTCGACTGGCAGCTTATTCCATGAGGTCACTTCGACGGACGGACACTCAAGCACACCAATGAAGGTTTCACTAGTCGAATATAGCGATCCATTCAACTTAAACTCACTGAATCCGGACTGCGACGCGGTCGTGCACTCTCGCGACTACATCCTTCCATCGGGCAGTGCATGTATCGCCAGCTGTCCCGGTTGAGTACTGGCGCTGTGCGGACCTCACTGCTCCTCCGTCATAAGCGAACTCCGACACCGGACGACCCGGAAATACTAGAGGTCGCTCCCAAGATAGTACCACAGTACTCGCTATCGATAAACGCCGCTACTGCCACTCACGGACAGACTAAGCGAGCAACGTAGTGGCGCCAGTGAACACACTAAGAAAACGAGAGGTCACTATCCGAATACACGACTCCAACCTGTCAACGGCACAAACGGGAGCCGGAGCACGAGTCAATACCTAACGACCGGGGTTCGATTCCCGGCTGGGTCGGAGATTTCCTCCGCTCAGGGTGGTTGTGTTGTCCTTATCATCATCATTTCATCCCCATCGACATGCAAGTCACCGAAGTGGCGTCAACTCGGAAGACTTGTACTAGGCGAACGGTCTACCTGACGGGCGGCCCTAGCCACACGGCATGTGACTGACATATTTACCCCTCAGAATCATAGCTAAAGGTCTGTACCATAATCACAGAAACACCTTGTAACACAAGGGAAAACTTCTCCGAGCCAAGCGGAGCACTGGCTTCCAGAGGACGGTTGTTCAAAACGCCATCCGTCCATCCAGATTTATGTTCTTCGTAGCTTCCATAAACCATTTAATGCAAATTTCGTGGATGGTTCTTTTGAAAAGAACACCGCCGATTTCGTCCCCCAGTACAAGCTAGTGCTCCGTCTCTAATGACATCTTCGTGTAAGTGAGAGTTAAAAAATTGTTCAGATGGCTTTAAGCACTATGGGACTTAACTTCTGAGATCATCAGTCCCCTAGATTTAGAATTACTTAAACCTAACTAACCTAAGGACATCACAGACATCCATGCCCGAGGCAGGATTCGAACCTGCGACCGTAGCAGCAGCGCGGTTCCGAACTGAAGCGCCTAGAACCGCTCGGCCACAACAGTGACGTTAAAACTCAATCTTATTTCAACACCATCACGAGCAGACTTCTAAAAGCAAACTCCACATTATTATGACAGACCAGTTAACTCTTTTTTTAATGTAGCGCCACACTTCAAAATACCACAGATACATGGCACTACTTTTCAACATAGTCACCAAGCCTCTGGAAACAACGATCGGTAATTTCGAGTAGTTGTTCTGTTCCTCGACGGTAGAATACGCTCCTTGGTCACGATGGTCTTAGAAAACCACTGCGTGAAGGTCATCATCATCATTGGAAAATCGCATTCCCCAAAAGTTCTTTGAGCCTGACTACAAGAGGAAAATTTCACTCTTCAAGGTATGGACTGTGCAGCGAACGCTCCTCCCATCGGAAATATTGAAGTAAAGTTTGTCTTGGCGCACCTTGTGGAGTGTTGCATTGTCCTGCAGGAAAAAAATGGATTTGCTTAATTTTGTACGGGTTTTGTTCTTTATGGCGTTCCGTAGTGATATAAGTTCTGCACAGTACCAATCGGCATTATGCTTGTAGTCTTTGCCATAGTTTCTGTGCCCGTAACCTACGCGACCACTGAAGCCACTTTGCATTTCTTTCACGGCGCGAGAAGATCTATCTTGTATTCTACAGTCTTTTTTGTTGCGGGTGTGAAATGGTGGAACCGTGTGTCATCGCCCGTAATGATGCGACTTAAGAAGTCATTGTCTTCTACGGAGTAACGCCCAAGAAAGTACAGAGACGGCTTTTGCAACTGATAGTGATCGCACAGTCCAGCGTGACCTCATTTTCCTATACTACAGACGATTTCGGTCGATGGAATGAGGATTCCCTATCGAGATAAGAGTTTCCTGAGGAATGCCCTCGTTAGTCATCCAGCGATTGCTGCGAATCGGTTCCTCAAGGGCCTGGTCATTGTCTTCTTTGGTCTTTCTCGATTACCTTCTTTCCCGACCTTCGTCAAACTGTTGCATTCTGTTCATACACCGAGAGAACTTTACTGTAAATCTGTGCGCGATTTACACATTTTGCTCACAAGAATAGTATGTTCCGCGTACTTCAACTCTGAAGTACGCTCCCTATTGTTACACTATTTCAGTAACACACTGTGACGCACTTCCTGATCGTACAGAAACAGAACTATGGCTTCAAGAAATCCGGAATATGTTCTCTCTTCTGGCAATGCGACACTCTAGTTGCGGAATGGCCTTAGCGTATTGCGACATGTATAACTAAGCTTCTGAAGTCGTTACGTATTTTGACTACACGTCAGTACTTGACTATATAACATGGTAACATGGTACACAAACTAAAGTTGAGTAACGTGTCGTTTGTGATTTGTTCTGGCTAACATATCCTCAACAGAAATTGACAGAAAGTAATCACTCTTTCACTTACGAATTAGACAGCTGAATTCAAACGCGATGGTATATCTCTTGAATAATAGCCACCTGAAGGACTCCCCAGTAGGGCAACCGCAGACAGAAATGCTGAATAAAGTACACAACATACATTGAACGATCGACGATCACAGATTCATGAAAAAATGTTCAAATGTGTGTGAAATCTTACGGGGCTTAACTGCTAAGGTCATCAGAAGGTAAGCTTACACACTACGTTACCTAAATTATCCTAAGGACACACACACACACACACCCATGCCCGAGGGAGGACTCGAACCTCCGCCGGGACGAGCCGCAGATTTATGAAATAATTTACATCTCTGTCTCATTTGAAGAAAGCGTAGCAAGTAGAATTAACTATGGCATTTCTTTGTAAAAAACAGATACTGCATTTGTTGAGTATTAGTCAAAACTTGTGTGTGAGATTGATGAAGCTTTTGCTAAGTGTTTTTCCAAAACCGAATGTAAACAAAAGAGCCGCGCGGGAAAAGCCGAGCGGTCTGAGGCGCTGCAATAGTGGACTGTGCGGCTGGTCCCGGAGGAGGTTCGAGTCCTTCCTCTGGCATGGGTGTGTGTCTTTGTCCTTAGGATAATTTAGATTAAGTAGTGTGTAAGCTTAGGGACTGATGGCCTTAGCAGTTAAGTCCCATAAGATTTCACACACATTTGAGCTTTTTTTTTTTTAACAAACAGAGAAAACCTTCGCCATTCTTTGCGTTGTTTTAAAGATCTAGAGCTTTGCACTCTGACCTGTTCTCATGGATTGGTCTTGAATTCAACACACCATGCCAAAAATGAGAAGGGACTCATATCAGCGAGTGGAAGCTGTTCGTCTGGCGTCAGACAATGTAAAATTTACAGCACCTGTCAAAATAGCGATCGCTGCTTTTTTCTGGGACAAAAAAGAGATTTTTTTATTGATTAAGATTCACAGATTTGACCAGCAACAGATTGTTACTATCCAAATACACCTACTGACAAAAAAACTTGCAGATAGAGATGAGGAAAAGAGATGAAACCTCACCTGTTGCGGGGGTATGTGGTATTATTTCAGTGATTACAGAATCGTCTCATTGTTAGAAAGAAATTGGCAACATGGGCCCACTGATCATGAATACGTTGCGTCTGCTCAGGCTGGGATACGTGCGCTGATTTGGTTAAGAAGGATACCATCTACTGTTGAGGTAACCCGGTCCACAGCTGCTGTAACTGGTCCTTGACATTCTGGGTACTGGCTCTAGAAAGGAGTCGATGCCCCAGCTGGTCCGACACACATTCTACCGAAACGAATCTGAGACCTCGCACAGAACGTTTTTAGAGGCACATGCCTCGTATGACGAGCACAGTCGAAAAGGCCGCATGAGAGGTAACACATGAGGAGACACAATATCCGTGAAGTACCGCTGTGACGTCAGAGTTCCCTAAATTATTACCAGGCGTAAATTATTACCAGACGTAATTATTATCAGGCGATAATATTCCACTTCATGACGACAGTGGTTACAGCGCTGTGCCTCTCCAAAACATAAGAAGAATGGTACCTGCACCCAGATTTCCGCCATAACTGCCGAAGATGGTCACCCGGGGCATTGCAGAACCGCGGTCGTCGTTGGATGCAGTGCGACGCCATTCGTAAGCAGTTTACGCTTCTCGGTCACGCCACCACTGCAGATGCAGCCAGTGGTGTTTATGGTGCTAACGTCAGCTGTAATTGTACTTTCTTTTGAGGAGTAAAAGTTTCAATTTATTACAAAAGAATCCTAGAGGCAACATTATATGTACAGGGTTGTCCGTTGATAGTGACCGGGCCAAATATCTGACGAAATAACATCAATCGAAAAAAACTACAAAGAACGAAACTTGTCTAGCTCGAAGGGGGAAACCAGGTGGCGCTATGGTTGGCTTCCATAGGTCAAACGGATATCAACTGCGTTTTTTAAAAGTAGGAACCCTCATTTTTTATTACGTATTCGTGTAGAACGTACAGAAATATGAATTTTTAAGTTGGACCACTTTTTTCGCTTTGTGACAGATGGCGCTGTAATAGCCGCTAACGTATAAGTACGTGGTATCAAGCAACATTCCACCAGTGCGGACGGTATTTGCTTCGTGATACATTACCCGTGTTAAAATGGACCGTTTACCAATTGCGGAAAAGGTCGATATCGTGTTGATGTATGGCTATAGTGATCAAAATGCCCAACGGGCGTGTGCTATGTAAGCTGCTCGGTATCCTGGACGACATCATCCAAGTGTCCGGACCGTTCACCGGATAGTTATGTTGTTTAAGGAAATAGGAAGTGTTCAGCCACGAGTGAAACGTCAACCACGACCTGCAAAAAATGAGATGCCCATGTAGATGTTTTAGCTGCTGTCGCGGCTAATCCGCACACCAGTAGCAGACAAATTGCGCGAGAATCGGCAATCTCGAAAACGTCGGTGTTGAGAATGCTACATCAACATCGATTGCACCCGTGCCATACTTCTGTGCGCCAGGAATTGCATGGCGACGAATTTGAACATCGTGTACACTTCTGCCGCTGGGGACAAGAGAAATTACAGGGCGATGACAGATTTTTTGCACGCGTTCCATTTAGCGACGAAGTGTCATTCACCAACAGCGGTAACGTAAACTGGCATAATATACACTACTGGGCAAGAGAAAATCCACGATGGCTGCGACAAGTGGAACATCAGCGACCTTGGCGGGTTAATGTAAGGTGCGGCATTATGGGAGGAAGGATAATTGGCCCCCATTTTATCGATGTCAATCCAAATGGTGCAATGTACGCTGATTTCGTACGTAGTGGTCTATCAATGTCACTACCAGATGTTTCACTGCACGACAAAATGGCCATGTACTTCCAACATGATGGATGTCCGGCACATAGATCTCGTGTGGTTGAAGCGGTATTGAATAGCATATTTCATGACAGGTGGATTGGTCGTCGAAGCACTATACCATGACCCGTACGTTCACCGGATCTGACGTCCCCGTATTTCTGTCTGTGGGAAAAGTTGAAGTATATTTGCTATCGTGATGCATCGACAACGCCTGACAACATGCGTCAGCGCATTGTCAACTCATGTGCGAACATTATGCAAGGCGAACTACTCGCTGTTGCGCGAATGTCGTTACACGTATTGCCAAATGCACTGAGGTTGACGGACATCATTTAGAGCATTTATTGCACTGATGTGGTATTTACAGGTAATCACGCTGTAACAGCATGCGTTCTCAGAAATGATAAGCTCATAAAGGTACATGTATCACAATGGAACAACCGAAATATAATGTTCAAACGTACCTACGTTCCGTATTTTAATTTAAGAAACCTACCTGTTACCTTTGACTGGAATACTCTCTTTCAAATTCTGAAGGTGGCAGGTTTAAAATTCAGGGAGCGACAGGCTATTTACAATTTGTACAGAAACCAGACGGCAGTTATAAGAGTCGAGGGACATGAAAGGGAAGCAGTGCTTGGGAAGGGAGAGAGACAGGGTTGTAGCCTATCCCCGATGTCATTCAATCTTTATATTGAGCAAGCAGTGAAGGAAACAAAAGAAAAATTCGTAGTAGGTATTAAAATCCATGGAGAAGTAATAAAAACTTTGAGGTTTGCCGATGACATTGTAATTCTGTCAGAGACAGCAAAGAACTTGGAAGATCAGTTGAACGGAATGGATAGTGTTTTGAAAGGAGGATATAAGATGAACATCAACAGAAGCAAAACGAGGATAATGTAATGTAGTCGAATTAAGTCGGGTTTTGCTGAGGGAATTACATTAGGAAATGAGACACTTAAAGTAGCAAAGGAATTTTGCTATTTGGGGAGCAAAATAAATGATGATGGTCGGAGTAGAGAGGATATAAAATGTAGACTGGCAATGGCAAGGAAAGCGTTTCTGAAGAAGAAAAATTTGTTAACACCGAATATAGATTTAAGTGTCAGGAAGTCATTTCTGAAAGTATTTGTATGGAGTGTGGCCATGTATGGAAGTGAAACATGGACGATAAATAGTTTGGACAAGATGAGAATAGAAACTTTCGAAATGTGGTGCTACAGAAGAATTCTGAAGATTTGATGGGTAGATCACATAACTAATGAAGAGGTATTGAATAGGATTGGGGATAAGAGAAGTTTGTTGTACAACTTGACTAGAAGAAGGGATCGGTTGGTAGGACATGTTCTGAGGCATCAAGGGATCACCAATTTAGTATTGGAGGGCAGCGTGGAAGGTAAAAATCGCAGAGGGAGGCCAAGAGATGAATACACCAAGCAGATTCAAAAGGATGTAGGTTGCCGTAGGTACTGGGAGATGAAGAAGCCTGCACAGGATAGAGTAGCATGGAGAGCTGTATCAAACCAGTCTCAGGACTGAAGACCACGACAACAACAACAACCTGTTACCATCTCTTCGTCTAAAATTGTGAGCCATGTGTTTATGACTATTACAGCGCCATCGACCACAAAGTGAACAAAGTGATCCAACTAAAACATTTATATTTCTTTACGTACTACACCAATATATAATAAAAATGGGGGTTCCTATTTAAAAAAAAACGCAGTTGATATCCGTCTGACCTATTGCAGCGCCATCTAGCGTTCCAAACATAGCGCTACCTGGTTTTCCCCTTCAAGCTGGACAAGTTTCTTTCTTTGTAGTTCTTTCCTATGACGCTTATTTCGTGAGATATTTGGCCCGGTCACGATCAATGGACCTCCCTTTCCGTCCATAGTACTCTGTGGTCATTGTGACCGTTTATTAATGAGAGCAGTTCTGGGACCTTTCTATAGACGCTCCTGCAATTTATTATTACTACATTAATATTGTCATTCCCTCTTGTGTTTTGTCTACTGCTACCTTGTCGGGTCTCAGCGGGCGTCTTGTCGGGCCTAGAGAGGGAATTCTCTAACCTAAAAAAACCACATGTGTATTCCACACGTTCTAGCATTCTGCGTGGTGTCTGTTTGTTCTATATCGTGTCTCCCTACCACTTTCGCGCAACGACGCTCTGAGCGTGTTTTTTAGGGAATTGACTAGTTTGAACCTGAGACCTGTTGCGGTTAGGAGACGTCAGACCACACATGACAAGTAGAGTTCAGAAGAGTTCAGTGAGACTAGCGATGATATAACAAAATACTTAATGATTTCAGCGTCAGCTCCACTGCCCTCCCTGTAAAAGAATCTTAATACTAACTAAATTTAGTGGAAGAGGTTCAAGGCTTTCCTGTTTTTAGTTATCTGGTAAAATAACGTCGGAAAATCAGTTAAGTTTACCACTGGAAATTTTATTCTACTCACAAAACATTGTTTATAAATTGCACTATTGATAAAAGGAAATGTTTTAATACAGGATGGTAAAAACCAACTGCGTTCAACAAAAATGTGAACGAATATTCCCTGAATGGGTTTCCAAGTTCTACAATGGATCGAAGGATTACCTATGCCATATCACATCTATAATCTAGGTTTAAATTAAGTTTCACAAAAGAGAAAACTATCAAAATGGTCTACAGTGACCCTCAATTATCTTTAATTACTTATCTAACTTGTCGTAAATTACAGTGGCTGATGTGGCTTCTCAATAACTATATAACAGAAAAATCATCGCGTTTCAGATTTTTACTTCAAGAGGCAAATGTGAACACCATGAGCTTTAATTGACGATCGACACTAGTATTACGCAAAAAGGGTGTGTAACAGATGAAACTTCTGCAGTTCTGAGTGAAGCTTTATGCGCTGTTATGTGGCATCGCGTGCATTCATTACCTTGACGGTGTTCGTCAGGGGGCGGCGGACAGCACAGCTCTGCTCACCTCGCCGTCTCGGAAGCAACTCTCCTCTAACTTCTCCTTACTACAATTTACCGAAGTTGGTTTAAAAAAACTATCTGGCTGTGTTTTCATCTGACCAATCAGGGTCTCAATGTTAACGTTAAGCTCCGCCTACAAAAATTCTGTCTATCCAATGAGAAACGTAATACTTTTCGTGGTGGGGCAATGTTTTTAAAGTTTGCAACGTAACAGAGACGCGAAAAAGTCTCACGCTAAAACTTGCAGCTGGTATGGTCCTTTTAGCGTTATCGTAAGATCTATACTGTTCTTCTGGAGGGCTCTATCTTTTAACAGGGGCTCGGGGGTGGTCCTGACGTAACAAAGACGCGATAAAGTCTCACACTAAAACTTGCAGCTGGGGTGGCCCTTTTTGTGTTATCGTAAGATTTATATTGTTCTTCTGAAGGGCTCTAGCTTTTAACGTGGGCTGGGGGGTGGTCCTAGCTTAACAGAGACGCGAAAAAGTCTCACGCTAAAACTTGTGGCTGGGGTGGTCCTAGCGGTTAGCTGGCGCCGTGGGTGTCCGTCCCTTATCGTAGGGCCTCTCGGCTTCTTTTCTCGTTTCTCCCCTCGGAACTGCGTCTGTCTCACAGTGGGAAGGTATGACATGCATTTAGGCATTCTTGTGTTAGTCTGTGGTATTCCACTTGCTCACTCGTTACTCGAATTACTTTGGTTAATTTAATGTCACGATTTATTCGGAGCTATGTGACATACTACTGGATTTGCTTATCATGTCAGGGTTTCCAAGGAAGGTGTTGGATTTGCCTGAAACCTTACAACGTATTGCGCTACCCTTGTAGCCGCTTCCTGCGTCCAGTGCAAGCGTAACCTATTCAAGGAGACCCTACATTTCTCCACCCGATGGCGGAGGTCGAGAAATTTACACCCCAGATCTCCGCAGAATCGTCTGAGCCTCTGCTTTCAGCCTTCCACTCGGCTCCAAACCAGAGGACCGCGATCGGTTCTGGGAACGATACTACAAATAGCTCAGTTTCCAGCCCAAGAGCGAGGCTTTCCGCCTTCACCAACTCCGCCAACCGCCTGTAAGATCTGAGGATGACGTCTGAACCCAGACTGCAGTAGTCATTGGTGCCGACATGAGCATCAATTTGCAGTCGCGCGCGCCCAGTGCTCTCTATCGCCACCGGCACGGCCTGCTCCACATCTCGGAAGAGACCTCCCGGCAAGCAGACAGAGTGAACACTGGCCTTCTTCTCCAACCTTTTCGCTATTTCCCTAAGGGGCTCCATCACCAGCCTAACATTGGAGCTCACAATCACTAATAAACCCCTCCCTCGTGTGCCTGCTCGGACGTTGCTGAAGGAGCGGCCACATGTCCACTCACAATCAGATGGGCGATGCCACACGGCCAGCCTCCACATTAACCCTCCACCTCGTGCGACGCGAACGCCGTTGAACCCGCCACTCCCGTTGGGGATAGGGTGGCCCAACCACTCCCGGTACCCGTGAAGATGACTCGACAAAAGGGACAGTGCGTGAAGCATGTAGCACCTGGGGTGTACCATACGACGCACCAGACGCCCCACTGCCGCTACACTCCGAGGCAGCAGCCTGAAGACGGCTGACCGCGGCCATCAACACGTTCAGCTGTTCGCGAACAGTGGCCAGCTCCTCCTGCGTCCGTACACAGCAGTCACACATCATATCCATCCTAAGAAGTCAACAGTTTAGAGAGTTAAGTAATCAACTTTTAACTAGACTGCTAATTCACTAAAGGCGGCTGATAGCTTACTAAACTGTGCTTACCAGACACTTCTTGTTGGAAACAACGAAAATAAGCACTAACTGTCTCTGGACTGTATTCAAAACAAACGCGAAATCTATGGAACACTATTACCAGTACTTGAAAATTAAAGCTTCCTAAAAGCAAAAACACACGGAAAAAGAAGTGACAAGTAAGAAAACACAGTTAATACTTAAATTTACGTAGCTTGCAGAGTAGATGTGAAGCAGACGGTAGTTACAACGGAATGTTTCGCTAAGGGATGATAATGATGATTCTGATGTGTGCTCGTATCTAAACATGACATTTAAAACAGTGAATAAATGTACAGCTTTTGGGCTTCTGTGACTTAGTGCAAATGTAAGTGTCAGTGTGACACTAGTTAACAGAAAGCGACTGATATTTTAACAGAACATTCATGTTGTTAATTGTTCCTTTTAGGCAAGTTTTTGTTAGTGCACTAATTTTCGGTCATTTGAACGCCGAAACCCCGAAATCAATCAATGAATCAGTCATTTATATTAAGTGCAGCGTCATAAAAAGGGAAATTACTGTAGGCGTTCACCGGGAAAGTGGCCCAGAAACATTCGGGAGCACGCGAACCGGGCGTTTCTGTTTCCTGGTTTCTGAATCGGCGGAGAACAAACATATCTGCGTCCATCTGCAGTGGACGTAATTGAATACCGGCTAGAGCGCCGTATCGCGCTTTTACAGCGGTCTCGCGTGGAATTGCCGAGTAATCCGGCGGCGCGCTAACTCGCTACAAGGCCGGCATCGATTGCGAGAGTAGACTGCGCCACAGCCGGCCACGGCTACGGCCGCCGTCGTAAACGTCAAACGGCGCCCGTTTGTTCAGCGGGCATGCGTAATGCCCGCTCCGGAAGACCCCGACTTTACGCCCGTCAGGTAAATGCGTGCGTACGCCATTACAGCGACAGGCGAACGCTCAGAGCTGTAACGCTGTACGGTCTGTATAAAACACACTTTTTCACCAATTGTGTTGGGGATTATGAAGTCGGTTTCAGGGCGAGTCGCTGGTCAGTTTTACGAGCGCTCAGGAGTAATGGTTTTCCAGCTACTGCAACGACGCTCACTTTACGCGCTTACTGCAAACTAGTTTCGTCGGACGGAGCTACGTTTAACACTCTCGTCCACTTCATTCGTATTTTATAGTTTATAAAACAACTCTCTTCGCTCAATACATGCCACTGCTCGCTTATTGATATAAATGCAACGTATGTGAATTCGTTAAAGTTTAAAACTTCCCGTCGTCTGTATTTATTGTAAAACTTAGTTTCATTTCTTGATATTCATAGGTGCGAGCTACTGAACGTAATAACCATACTCAAAATACGTGGCCTGCTGAAATATGTCGCACGTTTTCCTGCTGATGGAAAAAACTTACTCTCAGGCGAACTAGTCCATCGTGAGTCCCTATGAGGATATCAGGATGAATTTTTGCAGGTGAGAAATGCGATGCGCTCCCAGAAGCACGTATAGATAGCTCGTCCACATCTACATTCGACAAGCCGCCTTACCGTTTTGGTAGAGGTTACTTCTTGCCCCCTGCCACTTCCTCTCTATCACCTTTTGTTCGCTAATAGTAGTCTGGAAGAAACAATGCCCATAGTCTCCGTACTTTTTCCTATATGTTCTGATTTTCCTTTCATTGTTAATACGTGAAATGTATGTGGTACGTATTGCTGTGTTGAATGGTTAATGTTGGAAAGAACACTCTCCTAATTTTAACAATAAATCTCTACATGATTCACAACGAACCTCATCTAGTGTCTCCGCCACTGGAATTTGATGATTTCTCCGCAACTCTACCGCACTTCCTACAGGAAGTCGTGGGAAACGGAACGTTCTTAGGATCCTCTCTGCTTCTTTTATTAAACCCACGAAGTAATTTCCCAGCTACATAAACAGCGCCCAAGAAACGGCCATTGTAACATATTGTTTTGTACAGCGGGCAACCACAACCAAACTTCGACATGTTTCAAAGAAAATTCTGCACTGGCTGTATGAATAATTTTTATTAAATCTGCGACCGGTTTCGCACCACTTATCGGTGCATTCTCAGGCAACATACGCTATTTACAGCATAGTAACGTTGAACATTGCTACAGGGCAACGACCCTACAAGGCAACGACCCTTTTCTAGTGTCTCCGCCACTGGAATTTGATGACTTCTCCGCAACTCTACCGCACTTCCTACAGGAAGTCGCCGGAAACGGAACGTTCTTAGGATCCTCTCTGCTTCTTCTATTAACCCCAGGGCAATGTTCAACGTTACTATGTTATAAATAGCGTATATTGCTCGAGGATGCACCGATAAGTGGTGCGAAACCGGTCGCAGATTTAATAAAAATCATTCATACAGCCAGTGCGGAATTTTGTTTGAAAAAACGGTCATTGTATTTTTTTAATGATTGTCAGGCTAACGTCCGTTATTCCTGCAGTTATTTTCTACTTACATATAAAAGATATGTGAGCATTACTGGTCCTTCAAACCTCCCTCGGAGTTCCCCGACGTCAGTGTTTAATGCAGCCCAGTCCTCTGATATGTGGGGTCTAGCAAACCTGCTTTCTCGCATCGCCAGACAACATTCAAACAAATTGTATTAATGAGTTTTAATAGAAAATGAAAAAATACGGTACTCAACTGTGCAAGCAAAGGGCGACAGACAAAATAAGAAAGCTCTCCAGTATAACAATTCCCAAGCTTATGTTACATAGACAGTACACACAAGTGATTAGAACTGATGCTTCTAGCCAAGTTACTGGTCTTGACGCTGCTGACAAACTGGGCCGCGGCGAGTACAGCGCGGCGCTTGTTGTCCTCTCCACATAGGGACCACTGCTGTCTGCTGTCTCGTCGTCGTCCTGCAGAGGGGTCGGTCAGCGTGCGATTGGCTGACGTCTTGTCACAGCCCTCTGTGCTCTATCGTTCCCGACTGACGTGCCGGCGCTTGCCTTTAAGCTGTAACACTTAATTTTGCGACTTGTTCAGTTACGAACGATGAATTGAGTACCTTATCATAGGAAGTTCTGAGTCCAATCAGAAAGCTGGTCCGTTATACAGTAAGTGCGAATTTAAGTCATTAAGTGACAATGTATACCTGCCTCGAAAGCATTCAGGGCCTAAACCCACACATCGTTAATCTCTCTGTTTCTCATGGACGAACTGAGCGCGTAGATTTTTGTAACATTCACCACTGGCCATTAAAATTGCTACACCACGAAGATGACGTGCTACAGACGCGAAATTTAACCGACAGGAAGAAGATGCCGTGATATGCAAATGATTGGCTTTTCAGAGCATTCACACAAGGTTGGCGCCGGTGGCGACGCCTACAACGAGCTGACATGAGGAAAGTTTCCAACCGATTTCTCATTCACAAACAGCAGTTGACCGGCGTTGCCTGGTGAAACGTTGTTGTGATGCCTCGTGTAAGGAGGAGAAATGCGTATCATCACGTTCCCGACTTTGATAAAGGTCGGATTGTAGCCTATCGCGATTGCGGTTTATCGTATCGTGACATTGCTGCTCGCGCTGGTCGAGATCTAATGCCTGTTAGCAGAATATGGAATCGCTGGGTTCAAGTGGGTAATACGGAACACCGTGCTGGATCCCAACGGCCTCGTATCACTAGCAGTCGAGATGACAGGCATCTTATCCGCATGGCTGTAACGGATGCTGCAGCCACGTCTCCATCCCTGAGTCAACAGATGGGGATTGCAAGACAACAACCATCTGCACGAACAGTTCGACGACGTTTGCAGCAGTATGGATTATCAGCTCGGAGACCATGGCTGCGGTTACCCTTGACGCTGCATCACAGACAGGAACGCCTGCGATGGTGTACTCAACGACGAACCTTGGTGCACGAATGGCAAAACGTCACCTCTTGTTCCCATTGTCGGCACTTTGAACAGTGGACGCTACATTTCAGACGTGTTACGACCCGTCGCTCTACCCTTCATTCGATCCCTGCGAAACCCTACATTTCAGCAGGATAATGCACGACCGCATGTTGCAGGTACTGTACGGACCTTTCTGGATACAGATAATGTTCGACTGCTGTCCTGGCCAGCACATTCTCCAGATCTCTCACCAACAGAAAACTTCTGGTCAATGGTGGCCGAGCAACTGGCTCGTCACAATACGCCAGTCTCTACTGTTGATGAACTGTGGTATCGTGTTGAAGCTGCATGGGCAGCTGTACCTGTACACGCCATCCAAGTTGTGTTTGACTCAACGCCCAGGCGTATCAAGTCCGTTATTACGGCCAGATGTGGTTGTTCTGGGTACTGATTTCTCAGGATTTATGCACCCAAATTGCGTGAAAATGTAATCACATGTCAGTTCTAGTATAATATATTTGTCCAATGAATACCCGTTTATCATGTGCGTTTCTTCTTGGTGTAACAATTTTAATGGCCAGTTGTGTATTTCTTCACAGAAACCATGTCGACTCCTCTACAAGAGTTTCTCGTTCTCTACGAAGATAATCGTTGTGTATGGTTTTAACTACAAATCCAAGGATCCTAGATCCCAATTACGAACTAGCCGCTGCTTAGATTATTAAAAGAATTCACCATAAATGACGGCTTAAGATTTCTGATTTAAGGTGGCAAACTCATTCTGCCAGCGAACTTCTTAAAGAGCAGTGGGAGGAGGAGTGGACACAGGTACAGGGCACCCTCTCTACCGCTGTGGTGCAAAACTGCTACTACGGCAACAATGGTCAACGACATGAAGATAGAGAGAAAAGTAGAAACCACTGCATTATATATCGAAAGTTGATCCACAGTTTTCCTCAAGGGGAAGTAGTCACGAGCACCGACAGTAAAACTACCGGTTGGCAAATGGAATTGGCGAATGTAATGTTGGAGAATGAACGTTTGAGATGTGGATATTATAACTGTAAACTATGAAAAATAGAGAGAGAGAGAGACAGAGAGATGGTTCAAATGGCTCTGAGCACTATGGGACTCAACTGCTGAGGTCATTAGTCCCCTAGAACTTAGAACTAGTTAAACCTAACTAACCTAAAGACATCACAAACAGCCATGCCCGAGGCAGGATTCGAACCTGCGACCGTAGCGATCTTGCGGTTCCAGACTGCAGCGCCTTTAACCGCACGGCCACTTCGGCCGGCGAGACAGAGAGAGAGAGAGAAAGAGAGAGAGAGAGAGAGAGACGAGCAGATAACGATTAGTGAAATAGCCGGCTGGGGTGGCCGAGCGGTTCTAAGCGCTACAGTCTGGAACCGGGTGACCTCTACGGTCGCAGGTTCAAATCCTGCCTCGGGCATGGATGTGTGTGATGTCCTTAGGTTAGTTAGGTTTAAGTAGTTCTAAGTTCTAGGGTACTGATAACCTCAGAAGTTAAGTCCCATTGTGCTCAGAGCCATTTGAACCATTTTTGTTTAGTGAAATGAAGCGGAAAGAGGGCGGCTATTTACGGTCGGATGAGTATATGGTGACAACAACACCGTCAGTAAATGGTGTAACAGGTGTCGGCATCCTCATGATTAACAGATAAGTAGATAACAGAGTAAGACAGGATGACTGGCTGATTTATTCTTCTGAGGACTGGAGCCAAACCAACACCACCTGAAAAGAACATGTTTATAGCCGACATCAAAAACTGATCGTTAGTAAATAGAATATGTGAAGAAACAGAAAAAGGGAGATGGAAACTTGACAATCTATGGATACTAAAAGGCTCTTATTCGGGAGAAAATGGCAGGTAAACTTTCTGGATGGGAAGAGGAATGAGAGGGGACAGATGCTTTTAGAGTCCTCCCATAGAAGACATAGATTCAGAACAGGCAAGGTCAATAGGCAGCAGAGTGAAATTTAAGATGATAAAGCAAAAGGAGTACACAATTAAATGAAATACTGAAAACTTAGAACAGGACGAGACCATGTGAAAATTCTCTGAAACTAGTGAGTAGTAGCATAAACAAAAGCGTAGAAAGTGGTTAATTAGAAGAGGAAGAGATAATTATATAGAAGGAAATAACGAACGCATGACAGGACAGCATAGATATAACAGAAAAAGGCACAAAGAAGTCATAGAAAATTCAAGAAATGTACGTGTGTACCCACAGAAGAAGAACATACAGAAGAACAGGTTGCTTAGGAATAAAATTAACTAGATTAGTAATGAGTGAGAGAAACATGTCGAAATATTGAGAAAGATATGATTGTAGTATCAGTAAGTCATGAAGATCAAACTTTCGAGAAGGAAAAGATAAAGGCGTTCGCATACGAGGTATTAAGGGAAATCGCTCTATTAAATTCAGAAAAAAGAGCGGGTGTATAGCAACACGTTGGAGGCATTTACTATTAAGAGAAACTGTACCAAAGTGCGATGTAAGAGAGCAAGTAATCTGATAAAGAAGGAAGAGACGATTCAATGTTTAGGACAGGTTTCGCCAAAAGTCTAGGTGATCTGATCTCAACAAATGTCTCGGGAGTCTCTGACATTCCCATTTTTTCAGTCTTTTGTCAGGTCCGCCACAGCTTCCTCCTCTGTAGATGGAAGACAGAAAGTCGTTGTAAAGATGTGTCAAACACTTCATCTCAAAGTAGCACTCTGTTTTCTCCTGCAGCTCGCTCTAGATCCGTGGAGGATTCTCCTTGACGTCTTACTGTTGTCCTTCTTATTGTCGGTTTCCTTTCACTTGGCCGATTCAGCAGAGAACCTTCTCTTTTATTATTAACTCATCTCATTTTCAGCGTCCATCTACAGCACTTCAAACGCTACAATACTCTTATTTTCCGGATTTCTGTATAGCACTGTGCTCCGAACGCACATTCTCAGTAATTCATTACTCAAATTAACCGTAATGTTTAGTACTGGTAGATTCTTTTGCCAAGAAGTGCCCCTTTATCTCTGCTGATCTGCTTTCTACGCTCTCTGCCTTTGTCCATCATGTGATAATAAGCTTTAAATGTAGCAGAATTCCTTCACGTCACCTATTTAGTGGTCCCCAGTTGTTAAGTTTATCGCACATTCCTTTATTGCTAATCCTTACTACTATCATTTTTCTTCATATTACTCTCGATCATTATTCTATTCTCACCAGACTGTACATTCCATTCAACAAATCCTGTACTTCGTCCTTTTGTTTCTGATTTAGTTCTTCGACTCTTGTTACTGCGGGAGTTTATTTATTGATTCGTTTTAGACCAACATTACATGCTTATAATTGTGGTTGATTTTTACTTTGTACTGAGGCTAGCAATGTCATCAGTGATTCTTGTAACTTATATCTTTTCACCTTGAATTTCATAACTACTCAAGAACTTTTCTTTTATTTCCGACCTCGTGATGACTGGATCTTGTGTGATGTCCTTAGGTTAGTTGGGTTTAAGTAGTTCTAAGTTCTATGGGACTGATGACCATAGATGTTAAGTCCCATAGTGCTCAGAGCCATTTTTTTTATTTCCGACATTCCTTCTTCAACGTGTAGACTGAACAGGAGAGATACACGATACTTCCCAGTCTTACAGTCATTTTACTCCAAGCACTTAGTTCTTGGTTTTACCTTCCCATTGTCTCCATCTAGTTCTTCTACATATTATTCATTAGCTGTCTTTCCTTATACCTATTTTTCTGATAATTTGATACACTTTGTCTCAGGTAACTGAAGCCACGAGACTGTAGTCATGTGTGTGTGATGTGCGTTCGCGTGAGTGTGTGTGTGTGTGTGTGTGTGTGTGTGTGTGTGTGTGCGTGTGTGTTGTCTATTTTTGACAGAGGCCTTACTGACCGAAAGCTTTATTTGTGAGTTTTTTTGTTGTGCCTATCTGCGACTCAGCATCTTTGCTGTATGATGAGTAGCAACTTTCTTTTCATAATGTTATTACTCACCATGTGTTTTCTTTTTTTCGCATAGGTTGGTGATCAAGAAATGTCCGTCATAATTGCTTGCCCGTCATAACTGCTTGTCCGTCATAACTGCTCAGACTTTAGAACACGATGGGAACAATATAGTGACGCTTATAATTCACATTGCAGTCGAGATTGGCTGCATCTCGGTATGCATCTGTGAAACGACAATAATCCTCTTGCTTTATATCGCCTCCGAGAAGTGTTTCTGTCAAATGTGACAGACTTCGAGGATTAATATCGTCGCGTTATTTTGTAATAGAAAGATATTCACAGCCTCAGTGATCGCATAGAGCTGTTCAATAAACCATTCCATGAAATCACTGCTTCTATATAAATTAATTTGGTAATATCAATAGTTATAGCTGCAGTTCATATAGTAGGCGACATTGAATGATCTATGCAAATGTACCTGATCGTAATACGGACCAGGGTCAGTACCATGACTGCAACTAGCGATTGGTTCCAAAATAAATTCGGTCTCAGCATAAATCACAAAGGGCAGTTTCAGTGTATTAGTAGATATCGTAAATTTTACAACCGACTTGTTTTCATTAGGCATGACATGGTGACTGGTTTAATCTGGCCACCGTCAAATGAGTGCGCGTCTGATCTCTCCTCAGAATAAAAGTAACGCAGGCCTCGCTGGCATATTACGATGTAATGCTACATAGTGATAACATAGACAAGTATTTTATGTAACAGGAATGACATGCAGGAATAACATATATCTGTATTACTCCCAACCTGAAACATTAGTAGATTTGCATGTTCGTTTGACAGTATTTTTTAATATGCAGCGGTACATTTCTAATTTCTTTGTCTTTTCTCTTATCTTCTACAGTCGTCCATACATAATCTGAATAATGGATGCAGTAGACGCTTAGAGACTCGTTTTAGTTCTGTTTTTCGAAAATGTGAACGTGTTTGACATCTGTATGGAGCAGAATGTTGACAGAGTTTAATTTACTTGGATCAGGAAAATATTTAGTTAGACTTTGTGCATGCTTATTTACAAGATACAAGCCTGATACAATAAATCCCTTGAAGCATGATTTGTCGTATGAATTGATGCCTATTACTGCATGTTTACTTGTTATTACCTTTGACGGACAGTTTCGTGTGTAGTCCTGCATAAAATCCATTACTTTCATTAACTCCCTGTTCTATAATTTCCTTCAATGCCCAGCCGGAATCGCAAGATTCGATAGTTTCCACTTTTCTCAAAAGATGGCCTGTGTCACTGGTTGACTACTTTTCACGGATGTCAGCAGCGGACTGTGATACAGACCCGTTCTTACTGACCTGCCATCAGCAAGAGAATGTTGTGGACTAGAGAACCATTAATCGTAATAGGTTGGCTAATATTACGAACTCAGCTCTCCATAATGGGAAAACAAGGGTTCAAGGAAAAGTTAAGGGGTCGTTAAATCCATGCCTATTATCTATAACAACACTACATATTCGTCGTTAAATGCAGACTCGGCATAAAGCCAACCGAGGTCATCAGCTATTTTAATACGTTTTGCTGTTGATTCAGACATTATTATCGTAGTATTATTTGGTTAGTCGATGAAGGCCTAACCTACTGAGGTGATGGTCTTCTTCTTCTGTAGGTTCTCTGCTGCTGCTGCTTCTTTCAGGCTATTTCTTCCCCTCAACCACTCGATCAGACCGCTGCTCAATCAGGAGTACCACAGATTCTCTTTACTGCCTATTAGGAAGACTGAAGATCCTGTAACATTAAGTGAGAAAAAAACATATATTGACAGACATGACAAACTGAATGTCTTTGAATGATAGTGTTCGTTAGACTAAGAAGAATACTTACATTCCTGTAATTGCAAGGAACTCTCTACCGCTACTGTTTTGTACATTTTTTTCAGGTGCGCCAGATCTCAAAACGTTTCCAGTTCCAGTGTCCAGTTCCAAGGGTAAAGAAGGAATTATTTCTGTGAAATGAAGCTGAGATTTACAAACTCTGCAAAAAGTTGTGGTGGGTGATTCCCCTGAAAATTTCTTAACCGAATCAGAGCTTGCTTGTATTACAGAAACTCCACATATTCAGCACCAGACCACAGATTCAGTTACATCAAATGAGGAAAAAACGTATTCATAGACATGTAAGCTGAATGTTTGAATGATAGTGTTCGTAAGGCTAAGAAAAATACATAAATTTTTTAACAGATTTCCACCACCCAACTGCATTTTTAATGCAGAAAACACTCCACTGCCTTTTTTTGCGAGACTTTCCCAGGAACTCAAAACAAATTTTCACAGCACCAAGGATAAAACCGGAATGACTTTTGAAAGCTGAAATCTGTGCTTTTTATAGTCTCCAGATACTTTCAAAAACTTCTTGCTGCTGCTGAGTCAGTATTCTCATCTCGTGTGCTCGAACAGGAGGATCGCAGGTTCTGTAACATTAAATGAAGAAAGATGTATTCATACATATGACAAACAAAATCGATGAATGACAGTGTACATGAGCAGAAGAATAACTAAATTATTTCTTGTTCAATTTACCGACTCTGTTCTCTCAACGGACAATTCATCCCAAGTTGTTCATTGTCCCCAGACGGTTCAGAATCAACTGATAGCTACTAAAAGAGTATTTCTGTTTTTACATCCAAACCTCCCTGCTGAGGTAGCAGTGATTTCCTACTTCGTGTGCTGAATCAGGGCTTGCATAAGCGTATTCTCAAGAAACACCAAATTCCCACAAACTCTGAGTGTGAGAAAACAGCTAAACCTAAGCAACCTGAAATACTTGTTCTGCCAAGAGTCAAGAAACAAGCGATGTGAGACGTGTTTGGACAGGTTTTTGCTAGAAATATCAATTGCCAACAATCACCAAGTATGAAGAAACGGATAGACCTAAGCAATCTGAGATATTTGTTTTTTTTTCTGAGATACAGAAATCAGTGAACGAAGACTTGTTGCATAGGTTTTTGCTAGGACTCCTCTCCCATGTGCAGTAAGATCTAACAACAGTGGATGTGTTCTGAATGAAATTAAAAAAAAGAATAATAACAGGGTTCAACTCAGTTTTTTATGACTTTAACATTTATTTGGATAGACGCACCACAATGAAATCCAATGCCCACTCGGAGAATTCCACAGAGAAAATGTTTGCATGAAAATGATCTATCACGTTTGTTATGTATTATCATGATTATCACAAAACATTCTGTCTGTTTTTACTCTCTTGCATTAATTCCACTATTTTAACACACATTATACCGCTAACAAACAGCCGTGCGTTCTGTGGCACCAAGTTGGTGGGTCCGTGTCGGGGTATAGTACAAGGTGCAATTGCCTAGAAGATATCTATCTTCTGTTGTACGTGGACCAGTGCTTTGTGAGGTGTCTCATAAAGATTTTAGTCAATAGTTATTAATGTATATAATTTTCAATTGGTTCATCTTATAGCAACATTGTAAAATTATAAAACACAAAAACTTCTGTTCCACATTTTGCTAGCTCTAACAAACAAAAAGCCTCAGAGCTGTAAAAACATCGTGGGAAGATAGATTCGGGCGGCTTGCAATAATTGTCATGTTTCCCAAGCAGCGTTGTTTTAACAAAAATATTTCCGTCGTTGAACTTAGCAGGCTGAATGTCATCTTCTGGATATTTCTAAAAAAATTATCTTTCTTTCTTTTACTACACTTTCCAGACCTCCCAACCTCAGAGAGTTAAGAGGAGGTACTGGGAACCGAACCGACGTCCTTCCGCACCGGAGGCAGTAACGCTAGCCATTTTTTTTATTTTTTATTTTTTAAATGTTTCTTTATTTATCTATTTTTTATTTTTATATTTTTTTAACAGTAAGTAACTGAAACTAGTAAGTACACTCGTTGCGTCGAGTTGGGGACTCACATAACCGAAAACATGCTTATAGTTGCAGCAAAGAGCATAAAGAAAGAGAGAAAAGTGTGGGGCAAAGGAAGCCATGAAACCAAACCTCTGGGTGGAATCCTTACCACCATTAAACGGTGCTACAACTTGCACCGGATGGGAGACAAAAACTGCGAAGAACTTTTCGCACCGGGGACAAAAAGGGGAAATGGGGCAAATACTGCTACAGAGTGCGAGGAGTCACGATGACACTCTCCATCTACTGTATCATCCAGGTATGGCTTCTCGCAATGACCAAGGTAGATCCCACGTTGTACCGTGTAGTGTTATATCATCGTCTCGTAATTTTACCTTCTCTTACCCGTGACGTTCCAGCTACGTGGAGGGTCGTGGAAAGCACTACACAAATAATTGGAAAAATATTGTCGATACTTTGGGTTACGGAGGACCTTGCAATGTCGTTCCTTCAAATAGTTCCAAAAGTCTAAAGTGTCCTTAGTGCCGTCTTGAAACAAATAATGCACTGCACGTCCACGAAGCCACGTCGTGATTCAAAAATGGTTCAAATGGCTTTGAGCACTATGGGACTTAACTTCTGTGGTCATCAGTCCCCTAGAACCTAGAACTACTTAAACCTAGCTAACCTAAGGACATCACACACATCCATGCCCGAGGCAGGATTCGAACCTGCGAACGTAGCGGTCGCGCCGCCACGTCATGGCATTAGTTTTCGTGAGTGGGTAATACATCTCATCCGGGAATCATATAGTCTTCGGGCTGACAGGATTCGGTGTCACTCGAAGGAAGTATGCTGACATTTCCTTCTCTAAGTGCCACACTGCCGTAGACTCGCCACAGCTGAGACGGTGTTCATCGTTGTCTTGAACGCCACAGCTCGTGCACGTGGGTGAGTCCACCATATGGATGCATCTAGCCTTGATCTGGTCACCTGCTTACCGTTGACAGTGATATACCACATCGCCGTGACAGCAATGTCCAGTGTTAGGTGGTAAATTGTCCTCAACACTACTCGCCAGTTGACGTTTGGGTGCTTCCTCTCCACGACGTTATCGGGTCGTCCACGTTGCAGGACCCGATAAACCGTCTTTGCCGTAGCCAGTTGAGTCGCTGGTAAGGCAAGTCGAACGTAACTGAGTTCGAGGTAAAAGACACCGATGTAGAAGAGCGACGAGAGGACTTGATGTATCGGCGCAGGTGGCAACAGGGAGGGCGGTGTTAGTTCTTCTAATAACAAACTCGTCAGACTGTCCGAAACGCGGTTTGACTAACGTGCCCACAAATAGGGTGCCCGCTCTGTCATGAGCGTGATAAAGGCCAAGCTCTCCCATATACGGTGGAACGTTGAGAGTCTCATATTTGATCTTGAAAAGCATTCCTGATCTCACGAAGGACCCAAAAGCCGCCAGTATACGGCAAGCTAATATCACCGTTATAGGTAATATCTGGGCGATGTGCGGAATGCGTGACGCTAAATGTGTGTTGACATACTGGGTCCGTTGGACGATGTCCAGGGCTCGTAGGCGGTTGTTGGCTAACCCAGTCCGAATACTTCGTAAAAGCCGTCGAAAGTTGTGAGCAGCGGTTCGTCGTATATCGTCCGTCAAATCAATGCCGAGACATTTCAAAGTATCTCTGAGCTGTAAGAGGGTGACGCTGTCCTCATACAGTCCGACCCCGATGTTCATCGCTACCGATTTTGCGACGTTGATACGACTACCAGTGACCATGCTATATGTCGCTATCCAGTTCATTGCGCTAGCGGTGTCGTCGCCGTTCCGGATGACAATCACCAGGTCGTCAGTTTACGCTTTACATCGGAAAGCGTGGCCTCGCAACTTCATACCCGTTAGTCGTTGGCGCAGGCCGCTTAGGAGTGGTTCCATGGCCACAGCGTAAAGTAAAGTGGACAGTAGGCAGACTTGAAGTATCGATCCAGAAATGATGAGGGGTTGCGTAGGTCGGCCGTTGACGATCACGTTGGATGTCGGGCCACGGACTAGTCGCACGACGACAGTGACTAGTGGCTGTGGGTACCGCATATGTTGGAAGACCGCTTCCAAATAGTCGTGGTTCACGCGGTCGAAAGGTTGACTAAAATCAATTGCCGCCGGGGCACCCTTCAGACGACAAGCCCTCGCCAGTAAGATCAAGTCACGATATTCACTGAGTGCTGTTTGAATGTTATTGTCGCCTCCTAATGACGTTTGATGGCGTGTAATGACGTTTCGCAAGGTCTGGTGTATGTGCGCCGCCAACAGTCGAGAAAAGATCTTAAAGTCGCAGTTCAATAGCGACAACGGGCGGTAGTCCTGCAGCCGTGAGCCACCGGACGGTTTGGGAATATGAATAATCATCCCTTCCACAAGGGCCGCAGGGAGCGGCACTTACGAGGATAGTAGTTCGCGACAGATGTCCTTCCATCGGGTGGCTAATAAATATTGAAAAGTCCGGTAAAACTCCAAGGAGAGGCCATCAGGAGCAGGAGATTTGTTGACAGCTCCTTTCTTAATGGCGTCCATCACTTCTTCTTCCATAATTTCTTCCACGAAGGCCGCTTCCATCGCCAGGGTGACGGTGCCGTAAATCGTCCGAGTGACGTCCTTTAGTGCTGTCGGATCAGGGGTCTGAACTGAATAGAGCTGGGAATAATGATCGTACAACGCTGTGTTTGTGTCTTGTTGCGTGGTGAGGCGAGGACTGTCCTCCATATCGATGAAGCGTATCAGCGCTCGTTGGCGTCGCTTACGTTCGCGAAGTATGTGGAACATCGACGGGCGTTCGCTCGGTATCAGATCCTGCGTCCTCTGGCGGATGACCACCCCCTCTAGGTGGCGTCGCATATTAGCGAAGATCTGAGCCTTGACACGGTGGACCGTCGTTTGTCGTTCCGGAGACGGCGGCATAGCATCGCAGTCACGCTGTACCCTGAAGTAAAAATCGAGTGTATGTCTACGCCAAGCACCGTGGTCGCGACCGTAGGTTATCAACGTTCGCCTTAGTGCCGGTTTGGCGTTGTCCAAACACCAGCGGATCGTTGGGGGATATGCACGGAGGCGATTTTCACGCGAATGCCACATATCCTCAACGGCTTGGCGGCAATCCTGGTACGACAGGAGAGCGATGTTTAATATCCATAGTCTGCGGCTTCGCCACACTTGTTGCCGCCGCAGGGTGACGGCATAAATGTAAGCTGAGGGATCCGAGAAAGCTGCAGTCCACAGTTCCGCATCTCGTGTCCCAGCGGCAAGAGAGCGTGAGACATAAATACGGTCTATGCGACTGGAAGAGTGACTCGTGAAGTGTGTGAATCCTGGTCGGTGGCGGTGAAGATGTTTCCAAGTGTCCACCATCTGCAAATCTCGAATCAGCGTCTCGAGTTCCGGGCACGGATTATGTCGTGGGAGTTGGTCTCTGGGCGCCAGTACGCAATTGTAGTCACCTCCAAACACCAGATTGTCATGGCGGCCTTGGAAGAGGAGGGTGACGTCTTCCGCAAAGAATCGTGAACGTTTGCGACGTTTGTCCGTCCCGGAAGGTGAGCAGATATAAGGCGGATACCTAGTACTTTGAGTGCCATTCCTCTTTCCCCAGGCAGAAAGAGGATATCGTCCGCCACTATCCCTTCCCGAACAAGTACAGCGACACTGCTGCCTGTGGGGTAGCTGGAGAGACGCATGTCTGGGATGTCGTCGACGTACACTTCCTGAAGAAGGGCTTTATCGATGGGAGCAGAATTCAACATATCCTGAAGCAAGGATAACTTAGCGCGCGTCCTTATAGTGTTGATGCTGACAGTCGCAACGCGATAAGTTTGAGGTCTATCCTTAGCACCTGGGTTGGCCATCAATACACTTGTAAGGCTTTCTCATCACTGTATCTGATGGCGAAAAAGGATTAACACTGGTGGGGTAAATTCCCCTCGTGTTGTCCGACACGATGGGCAAGTAGTTTTCCTCACCGTTGTGCGCCCAGTCGCCATGAAATACCATTGACTATTGGTGGCTGGTTGTGGCTGCTGCAGTACTCAGTGCAGACTCAATCGGCCCTACTGGCTGCGAGTCGACAGCGGTTGTCTGCTTGTGATCCTGCTGTTCTGTGGGGTCGGAGGGACTGGAGTTGTCACTGTGGTGTCACCGCCAGACACCACACTTGCTAGGTGGTAGCTTTAAATCGGCCGCGGTCCATTAGTACATGTCGGACCCGCGTGTCGCCACTGTCAGTGATCGCGGACCGAGCGCCACGACACGGCAGATCTCGAGAGACTTACTAACACTCGCCCCAGTTGTACGGACGACTTAGTTAGCGATGCACACAGACGAAGCCTCGCTCATTTGCAGAGCAGATAGTTAGAATAGCCTTCAGCTAAGTCAATGGCTACGACCTAGCAAGGCGCCATAGCAATTGATAGTTATCGTGTGAAGCATGTATCATCAAGAACGATGTATACAAATGATGGATTAAAGTTGAGTATTCCAGAAGCTACGTACTTTTCTTTATAGCATTCATTGCTTATCCTGTTTCAGACCTCACGCCATCCTGTGTGAGCTAATAGCGTGCATTTCGGTCTCCTCAAACCACACTGTGTCGGCACTTCTGTCGACACATCAGTCACCATGGCGATTTGTTCGGTGGGATGCTACTGCGGCTTCTGTACCACCGGTACCATCGTCGGAGTGTCCACAGTCCATGTCAGACGATCGCTACAAGCGCTCGTCCGATGGAGCACGCCGCCGTCTCTTGTGTTTCCGCAGGGAACGTTGATTACGGTGTGTTTCAGTATCCGAATGTGGGTGGATTTCTTCAGCTGCTCCGGTGTCTGGAAAAAAAGCTGCTATCGACACAACCCGTGGGTCAATGTCCATCCTGGCATCCATGCTTTCTTGCAAGGTCGGTCGGTGATTGTCTTCAGGTGGGGGTGCAGTTGTAGAGGCCGGATCCGGTACTGCACTGCAGAATTCATCATGGCCTCGCTATGGGGGGGGGGGGGGCTTTCGGACGAATGTGGCCAGCATCATAAAGTGTTGCCGCCCGTGCAACCTCGTCATAATTTAGAGGAAGGGTCGTCATCGTAGAAGGAGGCATAGATTCACCGGTCGCGATTTGAGTAAGCCGTCGTCGGAGACAATCCGGCCTGACGTGCCTTTCTTGGCCACAACCGGAGCAACTGCGTGGCTGACCGACATACATAATGATCGCTCTAAATCCATCGATACAGGATAGGGTGTTACACGTTTGGTCAGTTCAATTTTTGTCTGTCGTACCCCGTTAAGAACCGGGTACGTTGTAAAGGTGGTCCATTTTTCGGTTTGTGGCTGACCACTCTGCCGTAAGGCTGGAAAGCCGCAGTGATTACTTCTGGTGGTACTTAGAAAGGGAGTTAGAAGATGCGTGTCGTACGGAGGCCAAGCCCCGCGTGATCGATAGAAACCGCCCCAATATGGCCATCAGAATGGTTAAATTTAAGATCGTTCGCACGTGACGCACGATTATGTTGCACACCTCGTCACGTACTAACTTGACATAGACAACACTGCTCGTGATATAGAGATGGATATCGATTATGTCCCGCGGTTCAATTTTAACGTCGTCACGTAGAAAACGGTCCACTTCAAATGCTCGCGGTCGTGCATGATCAGGTTGAAAACTGATCTTGATGGTGGTTTGTCTGCAGGCCGGCCGCGGTGGTCTAGCGGTTCTAGGCGCTCAGTCCGGAACCGCGCGACTGCTACGGTCGCAGGTTCGAATCCTGCCTCGGGCATGGATGTATGTGATGTCCTTAGGTTAGTTAGGTTTAAGTAGTTCTAAGTTCTAGGGGACTGATGACCACAGATATTAAGTCCCATAGTGCTCAGAGTCATTTGAACCATTTTTTTGTTTGTCTGCATGAAT
This sequence comes from Schistocerca piceifrons, assembly GCF_021461385.2. Classification (NCBI taxonomy): domain Eukaryota; kingdom Metazoa; phylum Arthropoda; class Insecta; order Orthoptera; family Acrididae; genus Schistocerca; species Schistocerca piceifrons. Next base: position 193,242,959 of record NC_060142.1, on the reverse strand, counting down.
GTGCCATATTGCGTCTTCAGTGATGGACTCTAAACTAGCGGCGACGAAGTAGTAAACAACTACGGGCACTCGCGACCCCGCGGACGGGACGTAAACAGAACGTCCTCGCCGCAGCGCTGTGGAGAGCAGACTGACCATTTGGCTACGGAAGCGGCCAGTTTTATTGCGTATGTGAAAAGCATCATAAACTCTCTCTCTCGTTGCTGTGGCTGCTTTAATCAGGGAACAACGTTATAATAAGAATGAAGCGCTGTAATGAGTGATCAAGATCACAGTTTATTTTTCACAACAGGAGATGGCAGCGATACTAATTATTTGCGCATTTTAGACTGGACATTACACACACACACACAAACACACATAAGAAATCGATCCTAAGGGAGGGGAGAGTTTTTACCTTAATTCCCAGCTTGAGAGAATGTAACATGCAATGAGTAATAATCATAATAATAATAATAATAATAATACCTCTTTCTGAAGTAGGTGAAGGCTCATGTATATATTAGTGATACGTACTTCTAGTCTAGGAATTCCAGCGTTGAGATTGAATTTTTTTCTATATACTCTCCTCCCAGATTTTCCTAAAAGAAGTGATACTAATTTCCTTAAGAAGAATGTGAAGGTAAGTTTTCCCCTAGAATATTTGAAAGAGGGCAGAACGTATCTTTTCAGAATGACTTTACTATCGTTCTAGTTTCACCACGATAGAATACTGTAGTGCAGCAGTGCATACTTAAACAGTCAGCTCCAGACAATACCCTCCCATCCGTTCTCTCTGAACAGTAGGGCAAAGGTGGTCCAACATCCAGTTGTGTCATTCACGGGGAATAATGCGGCAGTTAGAGGTCTCTCTTGCAAGAATTGACTATAACAGCGAATTTTACATCGACAATGTTTTTTTGAATAACACCTTTCTGATAGCATGCAATAATGCATGGCTTTTATCATAGTCATTTTTTTTAAATGGCAGTACACCAGATGTATGAATGTGCACACACTTTTTCATATTAGAAGTTAGACGTTCTGCGTTGTGCATTAGCCGTTACCTATCAGTTGTTACTGGCTCTTTAACCTTGTCATACTGATCCCAAAAAGAAATTTTTTCTTCCATAATGATTTCATATTTAGGTAGTATTGCTCCAAACTTATCGACTTTCTTTTCCTAAACACTCTAAATATCTTAAAAATTAAATTGAAAATATTACTTTTCTTCTCCTTGTTACAAAATAATTTGTTACACTTGTCTTCCTTGGGTCAGTATGACCCATGGGACTTAAAGTTCGCCGGCCAGTGTGGCCGAGCGGTTCTATGCGCTTCAGTCTCGAACCACGCGACCGCTACGGTCGCAGGTTCGAATCTTCCCTCGGGCATGGATGTGTGTGATGTCCTTAGGTTAGTTACGTTTAAGTAGTTCTAAGTTCTAGGGGACTGATGACCTCAGATGTTAAGTCCCATAGTGCTCAGGGCCATTTGACTTAAAGTTCACAGAATATACAAATATTATAGTCAAGTTTTATTTCTAAATGCTTCAGTTATATGCGTAATGGTTTTTTATGACAAAGTAAATATCAGATTCCTTACTGTTGTAAGGTGTTCGGAGACGACGCAACTAAACATTGCATGAAGCAAAGAAAATTGAGGATGTGTTAGATGACGATCAGTTTGGCTTTAGGAAAGGTAAAGGAACCAGAGAGGCAGTTCTAATGTTTCGGGTGATAATGGAAGCTAGACTGAAGAAAAGTCGAGACACGTTCATTGGATTTGTCGACCTGGAAAAAGGGTTCAACAGTTCAAAATCGTGTAAGACGTTCGAAATTCTGAGAAAAATATGGGTGTGTTATAGAGAAATTAGGGTTGTATGCTATATAAGTTCAAGAACCTAGAGGAAACAACAAGAGTTGAAGAAAACTAGCGAAATGATCGGATCAAGAGGGGTGTCAGACAGGTGTGTAGTCTTCCGCCTCTACTGTTCAATCTACAGGGAGGTCCATGGATAGTGACCGGGCAAATATCTCACGAAATTACATCAAACGAAAAAACTACAAAGAACGAAACTCATCTAGCTTGAAGGGCGAAACCAGATGGCGCTATGGTTGGCCCGAAATATGGCGCTGCCATAGGTCAAACAGATATCAACAGATTTTTTGTAAATAGGGACCACCATTTTTATTACGTATTCGTGTAGTACGTAAAGAAATATGAATGTTTTAGTGGAACCACTTTTTTCGCTTTGTGATAGATGGCGCTGTAATAGTCACAAACGTATGCGTACGTGGTATCACGTAACATTCCGCCAGTGCGGACGGTATTTGCTTCGTGATACATTACCCGTGTTAAAATGGACCGTTTACCAATCGCGGAAAAGGTCGATATCGTGTTGATGTATGGCTATAGTGATCAAAATACCCAACGGGCGTGTGCTATGTATGCTGCTCGGTATCCTGGACGACATCATCCAAGTGTCCGGACCGTTGGCCGGATAGTTACGTTATTTAAGGAAACAGGAAGTGTTCAGCCACATGTGAAACGTCAACCACGACCTGCAACAAATGAGATGCCCATGTAGGTGTTTTAGCTGCTGTCGCGGCTAATCCGCACATCAGTAGCAGTCAAATTGCGCGAGAATCGGAAATCTCAAAAACTTCGGTGTTGAGAATGCTACATCAACATCGATTGCACCCGTACCATACTTCTGTGCGCCAGGAATTGCATGGCGACGAATTTGAACATCGGGTACACTTCTGCCACTGGGGACAAGAGAAATTACAGGGCGATGACTGATTTTTTGCACGCGTTCCATTTAGCGACGAAGTGTCATTCACCAACAGTGGTAACGTAAACTGGCGTAATATGCACTACTGTGCAACGGAAAATCCACGATGGCTGCAACAAGTGGAACTTTAGCGACCTTGGCGGGTTAATGTATGGTGGGAGGAAGGATATTGGGCCCCCATTTTATCGATGGCAATCTAAATGGTGCAATGTATGCTGATTTCCTACGTAATGTTCTACCGCTGTTACTACAAGATGTTTCCCTGCTTGACAGAATGGCGATGTACTTCCAACATGATGGATGTCCGGCACATAGCTCGCGTGTGGTTGAAGTGGTATTGAATGGCGTATTTCATGACAGGTGGATTGGTCGTCGAAGCACCATACCTTGGCCGGCACGTTCACCGGATCTGACGCCCCGGATTTCTTTCTGTGGGGAAAGTTGAAGGATATTTGCTATCGTGATCCACCGACAACGCCTGACAACATGCGTCAGCGCATTTTCAATGCATGTGCAAACATTACGGAAGGCGAACTACTCGCTGCTGGGAGGAATGTCGTTACACGTATTACCAAATGCATTGAGGTTGACGGACATCATTTTGAGCATTTATTGCATTAATGTGGTATTCACATGTAATCACGCTGTAACAGCATGCGTTCTCAGGAATGATAAATTCACAAAGGTACATGTATTACATTGGAACAACCGAAATAAAATGTTCAAACGTACCTAGATTCTGTATTTCAATTTAAAAAACCTTCCTGTTACCAACAGTTCGTCTAAATTTGTAAGCCCTATGTTTGTGACTATTACAGCGCTATCTATCACAAAGCTAAAAATCTGGTCCAACTAAAACATTCATATTTCTTTACGTGCTACACGAATATGTAATAAAAAGTGGAGGTTCCTATTTTAAAAAAATACGCAGTTGATATCCGTTTTACCTATGGCAGCGCCATCTAGCGGGCCAACCATAGCGCCATCTGATTTCCCTCTTCAAGCTAGACAAGTTTCGTTCTTTGTAGTTTTTTCGTTTGACGCTTTTTTCGTGAGATTTTGGCCCGGTGACGATCAATGGACCACCCTGTATACATCGAAGAACCAATGCCGGATATAAAAGAAGGTTCAAAAGCAGAATTAAAATTCAAGGTGAGAGGATGTCAATGACAAGATTCGCTGATGAGATAGCATTCTCGGTGAATATGAAGAATAATTACAAGATGTGTTGAATAGAATGAACAGTTTTAAGAGGACAGAACATAGATCGAGAATAAATAGAAGAAATACGAATGCAATGAGAAGTAACAGAAATGAGAAAAGTCAGAAAGCAAAATACGTTTTTGGTGGTCACGAAGTAGATGAAGTTAAGGAATTCTGCTACGCAGGCAGCAAAGTAACCAATGACAGACGGAGCAAGGGGGACATAAAAAGCAAGCTAGCACAGGCAAAAAGGCCATTCCTTCGCAAGAGTAGTCTACTAGTGTCAAAGATAGACATTAATTTGAGGAAGAAATTTCTGAGAATTAACGTTTGGAGCGCAACACTTTATGCTAGTGAGACATGGACCTCGAGGGAACCGGAACAGAAGAGAATCGAAGCCTTTGAAATGTGCTACAGAAGGATGTTGACAATTAGGTGGACAGATAATAAGGAATGAGGAGGCTATCCGAAGAATGGGAGAGGAAAGGAACATGTGGAAAACAGTGACAAGAAGAAGGGAGTGGATGATAAGGCGTCTGTTAAGACATCAGGCAATAACTTCCATGGTAGTAGAGGGAGCCGGCCGCGGTGGTCGTGTTGTTCTAGGCGCTGCATTCCGGAACCGCGGGACTGCTACGGTCGCAGGTTCGAATCCTGCCGCGGGCATGGATGTGTGTGATGTCCTTATGTTAGTTAGGTTTAAGTAGTTCTAAGTTCTAGGGGACTGATGACCTAAGATGTTAAGTCCCATAGTGCTCAGAGCCATTTGAACCAGCCCAGTAGAGGGAGCTGCAGAGGGTACAAACTGTAGAGGAAAACAGAGATTGGAATACATTTAGCAAATAATGGAGGACGTAGGTTGTAAGTGCTACTCTCAGATGAAAAGTTTGGCACGGGAGAGGAGTTCGTGTCGGACCGCATCAAATCGGTCAGAATACTGATGACTCAAAAAAAAAAAAAAAAAAAAAAAAAAAGGTGTGACAACAAAAATGATTTTGTAGTTGTTCAAGGGCGACTGAATGCCCATCGGCATACGGCAAGAACCCTGTTGTCATACCTGTGATGATTAGAAAGCAAATGGCATGTTACAGCAGGATAACGCATTTCATACTGCAGTTCACATCTCAGATAGCTTGAGGAATGTACGGCTCCTGATTGGCAGCCATAAAGCATGTTGTGATGTGAAGAGAAAACAATCTACTTCCCTGTTAGCCATCAGGCAGTATTTTCAAAAACTGACTCATCATGTCTTTCAGCCATGGCAGGAAATTCCTAAACGAAACCATGATAGTTGCCTGTTATGTAGTCACTTTCAATATTCTACTGCATTTATATTTCACTTATTTCGTGATACAGTTAATGCTAAAGTAATGCAAAGATAATTATGTATCTAGTATCGAGTATAAGCAGCCGTATCTTTGGAGGTTTTACCCGTGAGGTTTGAAGGAAACATGCTCTAGGGCGGACCAATGGGAGCGCTGTTCTCCGCCGGAGCATGCTGCATGTTGGTTTCTAGTGTGGACTGCAGCGGGAAGAGGATGAGTATGATGTTGAATGTGGTGTGTCATTAGGTTGCTGCTTGGTGAGATGTTTCGTGTTATTGGGTCTATCAGTAAGCACTGCTAGCTGCCTATCACCCTACCTGCATTCCACGCTTAAATTTTCACTGATGCGCGTTTCGAAATTCCAATTAACATCGCGAGTGGATTTACGTTACATGCACCGTTGCTAAACTTTTGTGTCTATGTGAGGTCGGTGGCTATGAGGCCTGGTACAGAATTCGACCTCAGTCACTTAGTCCAAAGAGCACTACAGTCAATTCAGCCTCTCTTCCACTCAGTTCAACTTGTTAACAGTTTTGCGTCGTATATGGAAACTTCAGATGATGGGTACACACTTTCATTTTATTTATCATATGTCGTTCGTGCATTAAAAGGGCATGTATTATTCTGTTCATTTGGTTCGCTTGATGATATGATGCAGGCTCTAAAAAGGCTTCGTTGTTTAAATTTTCCTGGTCATTTCCCTTGTTACTTACCTGCATTAACCAACTTTGAACTTCATAGCCATTATACGATCGGAAAATGCAATACACAAGCTTGGTCTATGCTGATTGATTCATTTTACAATTATCACATAGTACCTCTAGATCATAGATAGCATCCCTTTTTTTAATATAACTTAAACCGTTTTATCAGCAAATAGGGTAAGTGTGATGCTGGTACAACTTTGCAGAGTCTTTGTTTCATATTTGATTATCGTAATTCAAAATCGGGGTTCACATCCTACTGCAGAACAATGACATACTATAAGTCGACCTGCTTAAACGCATTCGCTAATGTTCGAATGTTAGAGACCCTTTTTCATATTCACTTATATTCATTTTCCTGTCGATGTGCCTGCTATTTATCGTTGCGCAACTGAAGTATGAGTTGTCTGTCAGAATCACTTCCGTCTATAATGATGTAGTGAGATTGCATTCGTTAGTTAATTACATGATCATAGTGTTGTCTATTATAGGGCATAGCTTTTCCAATTCAGTGCATGTTGGGATGTATTTGCACCAGTAATACAGTTTTTAAAAAAAGCAGTCACCTTACAAGAGTGTATTCGTTCCCGTGACGGCTAAACCTCATATGATGTTGAAGCATTTCGTTCCCAACAGAGTGAAAGTTCAATACTATAATGCCTGATATATCATCAACATAACCAGAATGTCTTATAAATATTGAATACGATAATGCCTGATATATCATTAACATAACCAGAATGTCTGATAAATATCGAAAAGTTGCTTCGTGATGTAACAGTTCCAATTTTTGTCAGTATGTTTATTTCTGTGAACAACCAGTTTTGGTTGATATAAAATGCCCCATAGTACTTTCTGTAAGATTCAGTGAATGATAAAACGACGAGCATGCACGTTAAGCAGTATAAAATTGCAGAGTGTGATTAAAGTACGACGCAAGCGCCGTGTCCGGCCCAACACGGGAACCAATGACGCGGAGGCAGTGTGCAATCTTCCATATGCCCCCCGGCCTGTTTCTCGGACAATTTCTGAGAGTGTACCCGACTTTTGCCGAAGTAGACAACTTAAGTGCATGTCGGGAAGTTATCTGAGAAATCGTTGCTCCATTTATCAGTTCAGATAGTTGTGTCAGTGGTAGATGATCACAAGGCTGTGCGAAACTCAAACAGAAACGGCGGTGTTTCGGCTGACCAATTTAGACAGAGCTGAACCACATCACTACTGCAGTTATGCAGTCTGTCGGTAGCACACAGGCAAATCCAGATATGCTCATCTGCTCTGAAGCAGCGTAGCTGCATTTGTCGTGGCTGTGAATCGACATGAAAAGTCCAGAAAATTCTCATTAGTTACATCAATAGCTCATGAATAATGTAAATACAGTAGTGCGGTGGGCATATAGTGGAACACAAATTATTGGATGGACCTGCTTACATCGTGACCGTTTGTAGGTATGTGATGTACTGCATCCTTTTCTCAGAGAAATAACTTTGCAAATCCACTCGTCTAAGGCTGATACACAACGTGAAACAATCGAGGAACGGGCCAGAGCGTGTGCGTTGTCTGAAGTTTCTCACCCACGTATCGGTTACCGCACAACGTACGGCACAGCGGCTCTGTTATACGTGAAACATGCTTTATATATGAAGTGTTTCGAGGTATTTGCGTAAACGTTCAGGAGAGACAGATTACGTCATGAGGACAACATTTGTTAGAGATGAAGTGTTCGCTGACGCTACCCAGCGAGAAGACGCCTAGCGAAGACCGGAAGTGTCAGTAAACATTTTGTCTCCAACAAATGTTGCTCCTCGTGACGTGATCTATCTCTCTTGAACGTTTGATCCAAAGACCTTGAAACGCTCTGTATATGTGAAAGTTCCAATGTGGTTACTATCAGGGTGTAAGGTAGCCATTTATTTACTTAGAACTTCATCAGTAAGATTCAAAATAAAAGACAATCTCTGAAGCCATATTTATTGTCCAGTAACGCATTTCACGGTCTTAGCGCATCATCTGATTAACTAGGAAACATTACCAAATAATTATGACAAAATTTTTGATTCCCGAACCTTTGTAAACTATTAGTGGCAGAATAAGCTAAAGATGAGAGGATGCAAACATACCTTAAAATGTCAGTGGGGACCGCATTAGCCAGAATTAAAAGCCATAGCGGATCTCACCTTAGTATTAAAAATCAAGGAAAAACCCGGTTGAAGCGAAAAGCGTAATCTTCAACCAATGATAGAAATCCTGAAACGCGTACCGGTACGCTGGAAAGAAAAAACGCGAGATATACGTTAAACCGGTTTTTGCAATTCAAGATTTTTCCATTGTTGTCCCGTCCCCCCTCAAACTCAACCCCGCCTACGTTATACACCCACCCTCTCTTTCCCCTCCCTTATTCTCTCCTTTATTTCCTATCTTCTCTTCACCCCCTCGCCACACACCCCAATTTTTCTCTACCACGTCCTTGTTCCATAATTTTCGCTTCCTCTGATTTTTCCATTACTTTTTATTCAGTTATCTAAAGATCTGCGCATTCGATTACCGGTTCGCTAACGACCTTGGTAATTATAGTTTTATTGTTATTATATCTCACCAATCATTCTCCTCACTGCCACTTACATTTTATAATTCACATTGCTCATCGTTTTTTACTTATGCAATACGAACGGTTTCCACAGGCTCACTGCTTAACTTCTCGATTTTAAATCACTTACTATTGTGTGTTGTATTATTTTAATGTCATCCTCCTACGTAATTCGTTCAGTTCATCTTACCCTTATTACAAGCACCGCCACTCGGCGCTTCCCATCAATTGCCGCTTTTACCTCACTTCACTCCGCTTCTTCCATGCCTCAGCACACTTTTCGTCTGCTACAGTACCCCTTTACTAATGAGACACCTGCCTGTGAACGCCGGCATTTCTACGCCATCTGCTACTGGTGCTTGCTGAGTTCATTTACCTCCCTTATCCTGAATACTCGGTTTCGCATGTATTTCGCGATTTTTCTTTCCTGTATGGTTTTTTTGCGTTTAAGGGTGTTTATGTGCTGTTGATTGCGTTTTTCACTTCAGACAATTTTCCATGCTTTTAATCCTGATTAGTAATCTGAACTTCCTCGTTCCTGCGTTCGATCGCCGCCACCGCTTAAACTTTGAATAAAAATCGTCAGCAGTGCCGTCCGAAGTCTTTCGGCATAAGACGTCACCCCTCATTCAGCCAGCGGCACTGTCAATGAGAGCGAAGGAGCGGATAGAGGTCCAGGGCACTCTGTTGCCCTTAGGGTGGGGAACTGCCCTTAAAGGTGAAACAATCAGCAGTGATCAACAGCATGAGGATGTAGAAGGCAATGGATATCTCTGCTTTAAAGACACATAACATGTGTCCACAGGGCACGTTGCCCGTAACTGTAAAAGTGTCATGACGATCTCTTCACTGGCAAAATATTCCAGGAAAGTTCCCCATTCGAATCTCCGGGAGGGGACTGACAACTGGGAAGTGACTATAAAAAAAACATTGAATAACCAACGAAAGGATGACGTTCTACGAGTCGGAGCGTGGCAGGGAAACTAGAAAATCTGGAAATGGAAATGCTAAGGTACACTCTATATATACTGGGGTTCAGTGTAGTGAAATGGAAAGAAGACAAAGGTTTCTAGTCAGATGACTACAAGGTAAATCAACAGAGCAGAAAATGGTTTAACGGGAGTAGGATTCGTTATTAATGGGAAGATAGGACACAGAGTGAGTTACTGCGAACAGTTCAGAGATAGGGATTTTCCCATCAGAATCTATAGCAGAACAATACCGATAATGATCGTTCAAGCATACCTGCTAATGTCGCAAACTGAAGATGAAGAGGTAGGGAAAGTACTTGAGGGTATTGAACGGGTAATTGTGTGTAAAGGGAAATAAAAATGTAATAGTCATGGTGGACTAGAATGCGATTGTAAGAGAAGGTGTAGAAGAAATGGTAAAGGGAATTCGGAATCAGTAAGGGGAAAGATTGAGTTATGCAGTAAATTTTAGCTAGTAATTACGAATACTCTGTCCAAGAGTCACAGTAGAATTAGGTATACTCTAAAAAGGCCAGGAAATACAGGTAGATCTCAAATTACACCACGGCCAGGCAGAGATTGCCAAATCAGACATTAAATTGTAAGGAGTACCCAGGAACAGACATAGATTCAGAACACCGTTAGTATCAAAAGTTTAAGAGGTCAGTCAGGTAAACTCAATTCACTAAGAAGTAGGATACGAAAGCGTTAAGGCATGAGGAGATAAGCTTCAGGCTTTCTGAGGCTATATTTACGAAATCAACGAATAACTCTGTAGGCAGATCAGTTGCAGAGGAATGGGTATCTTTAAAAAAGGCAGTCACAGAAGTTGGAAAGAAAAACATAGGTACGAGTAATGTAATTGCTAAGAAACCACGGGTAGCACAAAAAATGCTTTAGATCAGTGGTTCCCAACAGGTGGTCCGCGGACCCCCAGGGGTCCACGAGCTATGCCAGAGGGGTTCGCAAGATGCTATTAGAATAAATCAGTTTTAAATTTTTCCTGTCATTTTCAGTTCATACTCAAGTTTTGTTTTTCAAGGATTTTGTTATACTAAACACCCAGATTTTGAAGACAAAGATTTTGAACAATAATCACAAATTTAACAATAACAATGATGGATAAATTGAAAATGTTTTAAGCTCAATATTTTTTCAATAATTAATATATCAATGTTTTTTCTAAGTACCAAAAATAGAAAAAAACGTATAGAAAGACTCTTAATTTGGGTTTTTTAAGTACTTGATACTGTGATATGGCAACGCACCAATCATGCTCGATGAGGGGGTCCTCGAGAAAATTTTTTTGGGAAACCCTGCTTTAGATGATCGATGAAACAAGGAACTACAAAATTGATCAGGGAAGTTCAGGAATAAAGAAATACAAGTCGTTTAGGACTGATATGAACCACAGGGAAGCTAAGACGAGACGGTTGCATGAAGAATGTGAGGAAATCGAAAAATAAATGATTGTCGAAAGGTCTCACTCAGCACATAGGAATGTCAAAACAACCTCCGCTGAAACAAAAAGCAAGGGCTGTAACATTAAGGTGAAAGGCGAATTCCAGTGCTGAATGCGGAGGAGAGAGCGTGGATGGAGTGGAGTGAATACGTGTCTGATGGGGAGGATTTGTCTGATGACGTGATAGATGAAGAAACAGGAGTCGATGTAGAAGAGACTGGGGGTCCAGTATTAGAATCATAATTTAATAGAGCTTTGGAGGACTTGAGATCAAATAAGGCAGATAGGGTAGATAACTTTTCATTAGAATTTCTAAAACAATTGGGGGAAGTGGCAACAAAACGTCTGTTCACGTTGGTGTATAAGATGTAAGAGTCTGGCGACATACCATCTGACTTTCGGGAAAATATCATCCACACAATTCTGAACACTGCAAGAGCTGACAAGTCCTAGAATTATCGCCCAATCAGCTTAACAGCTCATACATCCAAGTAGCTAACGAGAATGATATTCAGAAAAATGGAAAAGAAAACTGAGGATCTGTTAGATGACGATCAGTTTGGCTTTAGAAAAGGCATCAGAGAGGCAATTCTGGCGTTGCGGGTGATAATATAAGCAAGACTAAAGAAAACGCAAGACACATTCATAGGATTTACCGACCTGGAAAAAGCCTTCCGCAATGCAAAATGGTACAAGATGTTCGAAATTCTGAGGAAAATAGTGGTAAGACGGGTAATATACAATACGTACAAAAGCCAAGAGGGAATAATAAGAATAGACTACCAGGAAAGAACTGCTCGAATTAAAATGGTTGTAAGACAGGGATGTAGTCTTTCGCCCCTACTGTTCAATCTGTACATCAAAGATGCAATGATGAAAATAAAAGAAAGGTTCCGAAGTGGAATTAAAATTCTAAGTGAAAGGATATCAGTGATACGATTGGTTGATGGTACTGATATACTGAGTGAAAGGGAACAAGATATATATGATCTTGTGAATGGAATGAAAAGTCTAAAGAGTACAGAATATGGACTGTAAATCGAAGAAAGGTTAATGTAATGAGAAGCAGCAGAAATGAGAACAACCAGGAACTTAAAACCAGGAATGATGGTCACGAAGTAGACGAAGTTAAAGGATTGTAGTACCTAGGCAGTAAAATAACCAACGACGGACGGAGCAAGGAGGACATGAAAAGTGGGCTAGCACTGGCAAAAATCTCCTTCCTGGCTAAGAGAAGTCTACTGGTATCAAACATAGGCCTTAATCTGAGGAAGCACAGCAGTGTATGGTAGTAAACCGCGGACTGTGGTAAAACCGGAACAGAAGAATCGAAGCATTTGGGACGTGGTGCTACAGACGAATGTTGAAAATTGGGGAAAGGAATATGTGGAAGAAACTGACGAGGAGAATGTACAGTTGAAAGGACATCTGTTAAGACATCAGAGATTGGCTTCTATAGTACTAGAGAGAGCTGTAGAGGACGAAAACTGTCTTCAACACACTCCTTTCTCCTCCGACTCCGTGCAGAACTTCCTCATTTCTTATCCAGCAAATAATTGACTATGTAGGTTCTAAGTGCTACCCGAGGACAGGAGATTGTTGCGGGTTGCTTCAAACCAGTCTGAAGACTCGGCTCGGAGCACTATGGAACTCAACTGCTGTGGTCATCAGTCCCCTAGAACTTAGAACTACTTAAACCTAACTAACCTAAGGACATCACACACACCCATGCCCGAGGCAGGATTTGAAGGTGCGACCGTAGCAGCAGCGCGGTTCCGGACTGGAGCCTAGAACCGCACGGCCACCGCGGCCGGCAGTCTGAAGACTGTCTAAAGAAAGGTATATATACAGGAAACGTGGGTGGCGAACTGGTTTTTTCGTTACTCCTGCTGCCCGGGCTTGAAGCTCGTAGAGCCGCTGGTTGTTAAGTTGGTTTTCCGGCTGGATGAAGTATTGATAGCTGCGAATTGTGGGAAATGCCGCTGACAGTAGGTGCAACATGCTCAGCAAATACCTGGTCTGCTCTGGAGGCTTAAACATTACAGTTCCTGTAGATCACATGCACAGATTGGTGGCTGTAACACCCCTGCTTGCAATCCTGATAGCCATAGCTGTTCGCACCTGAGTGGAATTAAGTGCTGATCATTCACTGTTACTTGTTATCGTAACCCGACGTCTGTGTTAATGTTGAATTGGGCTCATAATGTTCATTATGTCTCCGAGTGATTGTGTGGATGGTTACTGGTCAGTGTAACTGATGTTAATCTGCTTGTTCCAGATCATAATCATCGTGAGTGTATGAATACTCTCTGTTGTAAATTGAGTTAATGTAGCTGGGACTGCAATACAGTCTGTGTCGAAGGCAGAGCACTGTTAAAAGAGGGTGTGCCCTGGTATTTGGATTTGCAGGAGGTTGTTGTTCATGTTGTCAGTTTCCATGCAATTTTAATTAGGGCCAAGTTCGTGACTTGTATATGTAGCCGCTTCAGAAATAAGTTAATATTTTCTACAGCTTAGATATTGTCTTCTGTAGCCTCACTTAAGCAGATTACTGTGTGATTTCTGATGCTTGATGGCAGGTTAGTTATGGAACCGGACGATGCGTTCCTGTTTCCTGGGCCCGGAGCAGAGACGTGTTTTCTTCCTGCTGAGGCCGCACTTGCGTCGCTGCGCGATGTCCAGGTTTGCCTGCAGCCAACTGCCTCTGTCAGCTGCCTCGTGTTTGTTCAACTCAAGTAAATTTGATCATTTTGTACGTGCCACGGTGGAGTGTCGCCCAGTTAATTCCACAACCATTGATCTATTCAAATTTTGAGAGTTGAGCAAGCACACAAGCGTTAAGGTGTGTTTTGCAAGTCCGTTCACCGTCAGACTTGCGTGACTGCTGCCAGTTTCCTGTGATAACTGTTTGCTGAAATTAGTCGCCTTCCTGTATTTTGAGGGATTGTGTAAGGATCATTATTAATGCTCCTGCTGGTGCGTACCAGTTGGGAGTCACATTTAATTGTATGCCGTCCCAGCTTTTATTTTATTTTGAGGGGACTGTGTATTTGTTTAAGGGTCATTATTAACGTTTCTTCTGGTGTGTACCAGCTGTGAGTTAAGTTTAAATTGTATGCCTTCCTAGCTTTCCTTGTATTTCAATAATGAATTGATCTTGTTGAAATTTGTTAAATTATTGTGAGCATTGTTGCTCATTTCGTAACAAGGTTTTTAATTTGTAATTGTTGTCAAGCAATAAAGTGTATGCATGAAATGACAAGTGACAAAATATGTGGTTCCACCTTCCACGTGTTTTTCTCAAAATTATGCCAGCCTTTTTTTGAGGTACTACACTGTTGCTGCACCATGCCAAAGCAGAATGAATTCATCAATAAGAATGTACTGAGTGTTTCTGGAGAAGTCAGCTTGTCGTTTGCTGAGGCAAGA